>NC_056749.1:336789030-336950970 GCF_019279795.1 Protopterus annectens
CTAGCCATCAGTGGAACTGGAGCAACCAAGCCGCAAGCTTGAGGTTCACCAGGTTCGGGGTTTGTAATCCCGCCGGATGTGAAATCAGGTCTGGAATGGGATCCAGTATCAATGGTGGAGATACACTGCGAGACCGCAGGTACAGGAACCAGATCTGGCGAGGCCAGAATGGGGCTATGAGGATAACTCTGCTCCCCAACCGACGGGCTTTCTGTATGAACTTGGTCATGAGCGGAAGGGGTGGATAGGCATACAGTAGACCGGACGGCCAAGCATGGACTAGAGCGTCTCTGGGATTCTCCTTCAAGGGAAGTATTGCGAAGTACTCACTGCATTTTGTGTTTAAGGGAGAAGCAAAAAGATCGCAGCAAGGCCAACCCCATTTGCGGAAGATCTGCTTCGCAACTGATGGATTGAGACCACTCGTACGGAGTGAAAATCACTCTGCTCAGTTTGTCCGCCAAAATGTTGGACCGACCCGGAATGTGCGTTGCTACCAGAAAGCGGTTGGTGGATATCGCCCATTCCCACACTCTCATAGCCTCCCGGCAAAGTGGGTAGGACCTGGTTCCTCCTTGCTTGTTTATGTACCAGACGTTGTCTGTCTGGATTGCAATAGTCCCCAGAGGTAGAAGGTTGTGGAGAGCTTGCAACGCTAGAAGCACCGCCCTCATCTCTAGGACATTGATATGCAAAGCGGTCTCCAGGTGAGTCCAAGTGCCTTGGATGGTTCTGCCCGAACAATGCCCCCCCCACCCGAGGCGAGAAGCGTCCGTGGTCAGCGTGGCTTGGGGGGGAGGGACAACAAAAGGCCTCCCTTCCTTTAGCTCTGGGGCATGGAGCCACCAAAGAAGGGAGTGCCTGCAAACTCTGCTTAGGGGAATCGGAGTACTCAATGGATGGAGTAGCAGGGACCACTGAACTTGAAGGGTCCACTGCAGAATCCTCATTCGCAGACGCCAAGGAAAAAGCGAGTGATCGCTGCTGCCATAGATCCTAGTGCCCTCAGAACTAATTCCGCCTTCGGGGCCAGGCTTTGAAGAAGAATTAGCACCTGACACAACATGCTGTTTATCCTGTCCGCAGTTAGCATTGCTCGAGAAATGCTGGTATCTAACTTGGCCCCTATGAACTCCAGGACCTGTACGGGGCAAAGAGAGAATTTCTGGAGCTTTACAGAGATGCCTAAGCTCTGGGCAAGGGTCAGAGCATAATCTCTTGCCAGGCAGAGCTGATGCCTGTTGGTGGTGGTAAGGAGCCAGCCGTCTAGGTACGGGAAGACCTGAATGCCCTGAAGTCTCAGGTGGGCTGCAACCACTGCCATGACCTTGGTGAACACCCTGGGGGCTGAGGCGAGGCCTAACGGGAGAACCCTGAACTGGTAATGACTGGCTCCCAGCCAGAAGCGGAGAAACCTTCTGGATCATCTGTCCATCAAGATGTGGTAGTACGCATCCTTGAGGTCTATCGAGCACATCCAGTCATTCTGCCGCAGAAGGGGGAGAATAGATTGGAGGGTGACCATCCGGAACTTTTCTTTGGGAATGAACAGGTTCAAAGCGGAGAGGTCTAGAATGGGTCTGGGTCTGAGGTCCCCTGTCTTTTTTGGCACTAAAAAGAACCTGGAGTAATAACCCGATCCGGACTAGTCTGGGGGGACGGGCTGGATGGCTCTTTTTTCTAGCAACTTCAGGATTTCTGAAGCTGCTGCCTCCCTTTGATCGGGTGGAACATCAGGGAGGTGTCTGGTCGAGGGAGGGTGGTTTATGAAGGGGATGGTATAACCTCTGCATATGATGCGGAGCACCCATCGATCTGTCGTAATGGACTCCCAGTTTGACAGGTGCTCCGACAACCACCCCCCGACTGCCTCCAGAGAGGGACAGCCGGTTAAGCCCTCAGGGCTGATGCGCGGGTCTATTCGGGAAAGGTTCCCTGGACCCGAAGTTACACGGTCCCCCTCTGCCTCTGGGCTGGCATCCTCCTTGTCCTCCTCTGCCTCCAGAGGACGAGGGGTCCGAAGCTGGATGGGATTGCTGGGACTTACGGAACCACAGCTTCTTTTGTCCCCTCTGGTTCCTAGGAAAGGATCGTTGGGGATTAGAGAAGTGGACCCCGATGACAGACAGCATCTTCCCATCCTTCTCGCTTTGGACCAGCGTCTCGCGAAAGGTCTTGCCGAAGATCTGTCAAAGGGTGCATTCGCAAAGGACGCCTTGAAGGGATCCGCGAAATCGCAAAGATGGAGCCAGGAGTGACGTCGCAAGACGACCCCGGCTCCGCTGGCCCTAGCGGCTCCCTCCGTGGCATGGGAGAGTAGACACATGGGCGTGTTAGAGATGGACTTTAGAGTGGCCATACGAGTCAAGAAAACTTTTTTGTCCTCGACCGACATGGACTCCGGGGGGGCTGCAGCGTATTCCTTAATTAAGTCTCATTGCAGCCTAATGGTATGTGCCATGTAGTTAAGCGCCCTTACGGAAAAGGTTGCTGAACTAAACATCCGCTTCCCAATGTGGTCCAGCATGGCATCCATTGGGGTTCCCTTGACCCAAGACAATCTATCCACTGGGGGGCTAAGGATCTTGTCGGGTCACTTCGGGATAGGCTCCACGGTGTCGGGCTCCTTCCACGACCTGGTAGTAATGAGGTCTACCAGGGGGTCAGCCGGGGGGGACACCCAGGAGGTAGAAGGGCCTGCCTCAAATGTATCCAGGAACATGGATTCATCTGCGGAAGGTTTTTGGGCAGACCACCCCCCTCTAATACGCAACATTTCCATGATGCCTCTGAAGGAGACATCCTCGGGGGGGTGACCTTGGGGAACCTTCCCCTTCATCTAAACTGTCGGTTGTGACGGACTCGGGGGAGTCCAGGTGCCTCCTCTTGCACCAACGTTTTCGAGGGACCTCCTCGGTGGGACTGTCCAAAGAGGGCTCGTCAACAGGGTCCTGTTCCTCTAAGGGAACCAACTGGAGGGCTTGGGCAGGCTGTCCCGATGGTCGGATGATGGAGGATAGACCCACATGCAGCGGGGGTACGGGAGGATCCGACGCCCGGACCAGGGACCTGGAGGTCCTCGACAGTACCCTCTCCACAACCTCAAAAGCCGAAGGAGAGCTACTCTCACCAGGCTCCGAGAGCAATCTCCTCAGCTCCGAGGTAGGGATCGGGGTCGGAGCCGATGCAGCCGGAGCCGAGAGAGAGGTGTGCTCCGAACCCAAAGGAGCCGAAGACACACCAGCTCCCCCGGATCCGATGCTCAGCCCTCGGCCCCGAGAGCTCGAATCTGACAGACTCGAAGGCACAGTCGGCGTCGAAGCGACCGGAGCTATCAGCGCTGACGAATCCCCGGTTCCGAAAGGGCCCGGATCCGATAACTCCAAGACCCGAAAACGGGTCGGAGAAGGAGTAATCGGAGCAAATATAGGGGCCGTGCTCCCCCCCAGATGGGGGGAGGGAGGCAAGAGCTCCCCCATCTGCATTTGGGTCTGGATGAATTGGCGCATCATCCGATCCATATCTGCTTCAGTGAGGCTTCTTGTTGATCTTGAAGAAGTCGTCGAGGCGGGCCGGGAGGGTCGCCTCGACGACCTCGAGGGAGACCGATCCTCCTCCTCCAGCTCCGGAGAAAAACGAGGTGAACGGAGCCGAGAGGGGGAGGATCCGTAGCCCCTCAAGGGAGACTTAGTCAGCTTAGACGGCGGGGCTGAGGGTTGAGTCTCAGCCCGCCTTTTGTGGGACTTATGTCCCTTGTCTTTGTGCCTTTTTTCCACCATAGTGGAGGTACCTGAATCCCCCAAACTCAAACCCAAAGAGGGAGGTTGAGTCCCAGGTTGAGTCGGGGGCCCAGAAGGCACGAGGGCTGTGGAGACAGCCTGTGCCTGAGAGGGGGAGGAAGAAGAAGCTGATTCCTGAGGCAACAAGCCCGCCAGGATCAGCTTGTTCTTCCTGTCCCTAATAGCTTGGGGATTAAAGGCCACGCAGATTGTGCAGGCCGATGACAAATGGGCTGCCCCCAAGCATAAAACACTGAGTGTGGTCATCCGCCGGCGAAAGCTTATGGCCACACTCAGTACACTTTGAGAACAGTGCCTTAGGCCCTTCAGCCATAACACCACTCACACCAAAAAACACACCCAAACACTAAGAGGGGGGAGGGTGAAAGGCGGGAACTAACAGAAACAAACTAGTTAGAAAGGGGGAACAAAGGTACCTAACTAACTACACGTTCGCTAACTAACCCAAGAAAACTAAACAGTCGCACAAGAAAAGATTTATTTATTTATTTATTTTTTTACTTTACAAAGAAGAAAAAGGTTCAATCTCACCAAAAAGCAAAAGCCAAGGAGCTCTTCAAAAGTAGCTGCTTCAGCCACGGCAAAAAACGATCTGGGGTAATGTAGCACATAGGGGATTATGGGTAGGGGGTCTTGTAGCTTGGAAAGCTGCCGGCTCGGATCCGAGATCGGATCCGATACCACAGGTTGCAGAGCAAATGAAGTAACTACTTCAGATATCATGTTTCAACGTGTCTGCATTATGAGCACTAATAATTTGTCTCAAAAGTTACTGATTAAACAAATGTGTTTCTTTTCCTTGATTGTATTTTCCAAATATACATTGGCTCAATATGTATGTATATTTGAGGTACCTTTTCTAATTTACCTCATGTCACAGTTCGAGGGATGCCAGATGTCAGTCTATCACATTTATGTGTGGTTTCCAAGTGAGCACTGAAGTCTACAGGAATCAAACAAATTCAAATGGCATGTTTTCACAGATGTAGATTGCATCTCAGTGAATGAGTCTCAAAAGAGTAAAAAATATGTGTGTCTGATTAGCTGACATAATTAGAAATTGGGCTGAAATGAGTTCCATTCGAAAGTAATTCTGTTAAACCACACATGCACACACGCACACATCTATTTCTCTCTCTCTTTATATAGCTTATATCAAAATCAAGAATCACAATTGTGTATTTATGTAACTTTTTTTTTTTACATTTATTTTTTGCTATTTCTTTAAATGATGACAATGAAAATGTTGGCATTTCGATATTATCGACATTACCCAGGTTACCTCGACTTCCAGTGATTCTCTACTTATGTTTGCAGGGGGACAAGCCCCCCTGTTCCCCCACACCCCTTGTACATATATATATATATATATATATCTATATATATATAATCCACCCAAAAAGTTTCCAGCACTCAAAGGAGACGTAGGCAGCACACAGTTCGAAAGGCTTTATTGTGAACGCAATCTACCCCAGACCGGTTTCGCTCCAAAGAGCGTCATCAGTGATATATATATCATATATCTATCTATATATATATATATATATAGATCGTAGTACTGAGAGGAAAAGGATAAATTTCCCCATCCCCACTGTAGTGCAATCTCCAATCAGAATGTCAACCTCATATGTTTGAACACACACTAGTGTTTGTTATGATGGATTTGAACATTTTCAGAGCAGCGTTTTGGAAAGTGGGAACCATGCATTCACCATCCAAGTTTCACATAATTGCTGTTCCACATTTGATAGTAAACAGAATAAATTATATATCGATATAAATAAATTATATATATATATATATATATATATATATATATATATATTTATATTATACACGCACACACATATTTATACACGCACACACATATATGGGTATATATATATATATATATATATATATATATATATGTAATGTAATTATACATGTATATCCCCAGAATTTATGTTACTACCATGAAATTATTGGACCACTGCAACCAAAGATTTCTTCACAATGTTAACAGTCCTCTGTGCATTATTTTAGTCAATGAGTTCTCAGGACTTCCTTGGTTGGAGTTAAATATCTACTGTAATATCATGTTTCAACGTGTCTGCATTATGAGCACTAATAATTTGTCTCAAAAGTTACTGATTAAACAAATGTGTTTCTTTTCCTTGATTGTATTTTCCAAATATACATTGGCTCAATATGTATGTATATTTGAGGTACCTTTTCTAATTTACCTCATGTCATTTATGGAGATTATTGTTTTTATTTTTTTTATTACTCCAGTTACTCTTCCTTTTTGAAATGGCAACTGCTCCTTCTAATGTTACTTTAAATACTATCATTCCTGTACATTTTCTTTCAACATGACAAAATCTCTGTTTGGATACAAACCATTTAAAACCACAGCTGGTTTTGTCTGGAGTGCCTTCAATGTAAGGTGTGTGTGTGTGTGTGTGTGTGTGTGTGTGTGTGTGTGTGTGTGTGTGTGTGGGGGGGGTCCTTCACTAAAAATTATACAAACACAGCATGTCTGCTATCTTTTCCAAATAAATCATTTTGGTGGTAGAAAAATGTACATGTCACCTGTTGTTGACTGCATTCTCTTGTATTTCCTATAAACAAGAGACTACTTGCCAAACCATGCTTGTTTATTAGCTGTATTAAATCAACAGCATGTTCCTGCATGATGACTTGCAAATATGCAATTCATTACTGCATTGGTTTCAGATGTGTTTAATGTTAAAGATGTTCTTGTTTTTTCCTTTTTTGTTCTTGTTCTACCATTATGATAGTCTTGGCTACTCCGCTAACATGGGCCTTATGTTTATTCCCTATACCGCGGTGGTGGTGCTGCGATATTGTTGTCGCCTCACAGTAAGACGCTGTCTGGTTCAATTCTCAGCTAGAGTGCGTGAATGGGTGTACCTTTGTTGAAGGTTGTGCGTCAGGCTTAGCAAGCTGGTACGTAAAAATCAACTGCCAATCATTTGCAGACCGGAGTTCTGCTGTGGCGACCCCTAACCGGGAAAAGCCGAAAGACACAAACAAACCAAGGATTGAGCATAGCAGGAATGGTGCTGTCATAGGAAGATCAGGGTTTCTCTTGAAGCCATGACTCTCTACGTATGCTTATTGGTATACAGCAGATCTACACTACACTACAGCCTATAGCAATAATTTCAACCAGCACCTTCTAGACAAGTGCAAGTATAGGGCCCTTGCTCTCCACTATGGATTCTACCATGGAAACTATGACCAGTAATACATGCCCCTTACTACTCCTCTACCCAAAGATTGTTGAGCAGACTTAAGCGTCTTCATTCCACTCTTCTCCACTTTGCAAGGTTCAATGGGTACTTGAGCTACTTAACAACCCTGGATCACTTAAGAACCTATTTGAACCAAAGTAGATAACTTTTAAACATGTTCATTTTGAGATTCCAGTGATTATCGCTTTCCTTCCTGGATTCAGATGTGCTTTCATCACCTCAAGTTTTGCAGGATTAAAAACCGATCTCATGATTTTTTTAAATAAATTGACATGTTGTCACTTAAAAAGTCTGCATTCCTTTTTGCCCGAGTAAACAGAATTGTCAAGGAGACTGGAATGATGTCACCATGGTGAGGTGTTAGCATAATTTTCCACTTCACTCAGGTCATCAACTTCCATCCAGTTTTCCCTGCATCCACTCCCTTTGTTTGAATAATGTCATAGCAGACAATCATCAGCAACCATATCAGTGACTCAGTAAGTTTTATCGCTATCTGGTTGATGATACCTGTATTTAGTCCCAAAAGATGCATCTATATAGGTAGAGAGATGTATATAGATAGACAGATATAGATATTTAAAAAAGGTTATTTTGGTGTAGTGCAAGATGGGTTTTGTTTGGGACACTGAAATTGTAATTGTTAGGTATAGGTAGTGGGGGTTTGGTCTGTTGTCTGCTCTTGTACAGAACTCTCTGTTCTGTTAGATTGTGCTGCTTGCTGTGTTTTGTTAGGCATTGCATGTTGTCTTTTTTTTCTGATTCTCGTTTGACTGGTCTGCTGTGTTGGAGTAAAAGTGGATTTATCGGTATGGGATTGTTTCCCAGTGCTGCAAACTTTTTGTTGGGGCTGTCTTGATCAGCAATTTCAACTGCAGGCCAGTCATGGTTGATATTATTCTACAAGTTTTTTTGTCCTTGGCTGACCAGTTGCCATACCAGCAGATAATTAATGAAGATAATATATGTAGGCTTGTTATGGTTTTCATGGAGTTGGACTTCTAGTGAATGTGTGTGTGTAGGCATTTATAATTAGAAAGGTGTCAGAGTAAGTAACAGGCAGTGAGGTTGGGTGCATGATGTTAGGTAGCTTTGGAGTTCAGTTCACTTCATTTTAGAAGATGTACAAACTACAATCACTTCTCCAGGTTGATAAAGTTTGCTCCTCTGATGTCCTTTCATATCACTCTGGCAGTATTCATAACTAAAATGATATCCTGTTAAAGGCAGCTCAACATACGGCCAGTATTCCAAAGCCTTTAGTACTTGTAAGCACTGTACATCACACATACACTGCCCATGCAAGGAGTAGTGCATAAAGGTGACATACACTACGAACTTTTGATGCATGTCCAAACACCATCATTTAATGTCTATCTGAATGCCTTTCTGCTGTACTGGTTACCAAGCCATTTTTCAGAAAAGTGCTCCATTTAGGTTTCTTCTTACTTTTCTTCTTTACCTAGTGTTACGTTTGTGTCATCCAGAAAGGGGAAATGTCAGTTTGGTAGTCAGATTTCACATAAAGACCATGACAACTAGTGTCTTTTCTGTTTTGGGGGCTGACCACGACTATAGACAGTGTTCTATCTGCCAGGCTTTTATTCCTAAAACCATATGTAGTCCTTACTCCTCTTTATCTATTTACCTCAAAACTAACATCTTAAGCTTTTTGGCTCAAGGTGCTACAGCAGATACTTCCCATCCCTAGGGTCAGTCAACTGCCAAGAAACAGGCCAAAAACCTAGGCCTGATGCAGCTGTTGTCCAGCCTCCCTCAGACATCTCTCTTGATACTAGTGAAAGGCCAGATCATCATCCAGTTGTTGCCTTGGATTTATCTGCCACAACTCTGATGTAGTCCAGCATTGATCCTACTTCTCACACATCCTTAAGAGGCTTTATAAATGTCTGCAATGACACTGAGGTGGAAACTCAGCTGATTATATCTGAAAGATTGAGGGGATTCTGCTGATCTTTGAAAGGTAAGAGATTTCTATTATGGTTATTGAATGCTGCCAGGGGGCTGACCCTCCGGGGTGTTTTGTGTGGATATCCTGCAGAAAAAGAAAAAAGCAAGCATATTTTCCCTGTCTTTAAGCATACCCAATGTGAATGGCAAGATTTTAGTCAGGGGTTATTTAATGTTTTAATAACTTCAAAGCCTCCACACTGGTATCTGTGCCTGCCCTTGCCTGGGTTTCTACTCCTTTTAAAAGGCGTGGGGAACTTGATTCTTCAGATGAGGATCTAGTCTCTGGTCTACCCTTCTCAAATTCCTTCTCCCTTGACTATGGGTCAGAGAGAGAGTATTATTTTATTCTAGATGTCTCTTTGGAGGAGCTCTCCTTTGGAGATACTGTTGCCTGGATAATGGAGTTCTTTAAGTGAGATTGTTCTTAAGACTCTGACATTCAGAAAAGGTAATTAGAGCTCCTCCAGTTGGAGTGTCCTATGCTGTTGGAGGTTTCCCCTGGATACTTTTCAGCTGCTTTTGTGGCTCCTGAGTTTTAGCCCTCCCAATACCCAATAAACCTGATAGACTTTACAAAAAGGCTAATGTCAATTTCTTTATAAATGCCCTTCTGCTTATCTTTCTGTAGTGACCATCTGTTGACAAGCTATCCAAGCTGTTGCCGTCTACTAAGTCGTTCCCTTCACATAAGGATATTAGGGCTATATGGAAAGGCTAGGCAAAAAGGTTTACACTGCTGCCATTTTATCCTTTTGGACCATCAACTACCAGATTCATAAGATCAGGTATGTTTTGACCCTCCTTTCTCAAGTTTTCAAAGTGATTTTTGACCTTCCAGATTCTGACCCTTGCCTGTTGGGCTCTATCTCTCAAGTTGTTCTCCACTCTATCAAATGCAGCTATGTGCAGCTGATGCCTTATCCAGGGCTCCAGCCATTAGTTCTGTTATGAGACATTACTGTTGGCTTCATCTTCAGGCTTTGTCTGATGACATCAAGGCCAAATTGTGGAAAGGTGCTTTGGATAATAAAATTCTTTTGAGTGATGCTGCTGCCAAACTTTTTAAGACTCTCCAGGAAAAGGGAAACTTATAGTATTTGAAATATAGTTTTGTTTCTCCTATTCTTAAATTTCAGAGGAATTATCCCTTAAAATCTGCCTTTTTTCATACATAGTCTCGCACACTCCCTAATGAAAAAAGAGTTCTAGTTCTGTGCCATCTGCTAAGTCTACTCAAACACCTACCTCCCAAAAACTTACTTTTCAGAATAAGCTGGGTTCCATTGTTTCCCTTTTCCCTCAGTCAGGTTACCTTATCTATTCATCTTTGCCTCTCTCTTCCAGATTGGTTAAGGATCATAACAGACTCTTGGGTTCTGCCCATCATCTCTCAGGGATTTTAATGGTTTGGAAATCCCTTCTTCCCTTTTTGGGCATCCCTCAACCTCCTCAAGAGCAACTGCCTCTTTTCCCAGAGGTGCTCCATTTCTTTTTGATCTAGGGCAACATTCATGCTTTGCCTCTTGCTCAGGAAGGGAGGACTTTTTTGGTTCCCAGAAAAGATGACACTTAAACTAGTTTTGGATATTAGCCCAGCCCAACACTTTTCTCAACATTCCTTCTGTTTGGATGTTGTCTCTTCAGACATTATTTCCCCATCTTCTACCCCAGGCCTTTCTGGTCTCTCTGGATCTCAAACACGTCTAACTTCATGACCCCATCCTCCCCCTTTTCAGGAAATGTTTATATTTGTGTATTTTTTCCTGGCACATACAGTTCTCTATATTGCCTTTTGATGTCTGACCTCTCTACTGTCCCAAGGGTATTCACAAAAGGCCTCACTCCTGTCTTTGACTTTTGCAGCATGAGGGGAGTTCAGATTTTTCCCTTCTTGGATGATCTTTTCATTCAGGCTTCTATTCCCAATGCTCTGCTTCAGGATCTCACTTTTGCTATTTCCCTGTTAGAGTCTGGGGTCCACCATAAACTTCCAGATATAAATAAACTCTGATGCCGTCTCAGGATCATATTTTCCTCAGTTGCAGGCTTCAGACCATTCCCAGGTTGGTATCTCTGCCTGCTCCTAAGGCCCTGTGTGAATGCATTTTTCCATTCTCTTCTTCCTCTGGCTTCAGTCACAGCCAAGGAATTTCTCATCCCTGGGTTCATGACTTCAACCATTTCCTTGCTCCCTCTCACCAGGCACCATGTAAGAAAGCTTCATTGGTACCACATGTCAGTGACTCCAACGTTGCCACTCTCTGGACTTTCCAATACCCTTCCATCCCTCTCTCAAAGTCAAGCTTCAGTGGTGGAATTGTGAACTTTCTCTCTGCCCTGGCATAACTTTTCAAGCACCAGCTCTGACTCAAGAGCTCTTTACAGACACCACAGACAGGGGATGGGATCCTTCTTTGTTCCTCTCAAGTTTAAGGGTCTCTGGCCTTCTCATTAAGGTCAGACCACATCAGTGTAAAAGAGATGCTTCCAGCTGTTCAGATGTTTAATTCCCTGAAATCCTGAGACATAAAAATTTTCACAGAAAATATTACAGGGATGTGGTATGTCAACAAACATGGTATCTTCTTTGTAGACAAGATGTTTAAACAAATTGTTCAGGTCTGGCATCTACATCTAGCTGTTCAGTATCAAGTAACTCTAGGCAGTTTACATTCACTTGGAACACAGTTTAATAGCAAACTCTGTGAGCAAGTCCAGTACACAAGAAAGAATAGATGCTTCACAGAAATATGTTCCTGGACAATGTCCATCAGTTGGTTATTCATTGGGTAGGTTCATAGGTTCATAGGTTCATAGGTTCATACTAGGCTATCTCCTTTAGTATGGGGAACTATACCCATTATTTTGTGCCTAGTGCTCTGCCTCACATGTACGGATTCTGTTCCGTCTTTGGGTGATGACTCCAGCACGTTGAGGTTTAAGTCTCTGTGGCTGATGGATCTGGTGAAGCATATTCATCAAATCTGGGTTTGACATGGCCTTGTATGTTAGGCAAAGGTCTAAGCAACTGAATAGAGCTGGAGTTCTTTCAGTCGGGCAGCATAGGACGTTTTGAGACCCTTGAACTCAGCTGCTGCAAGTGTCGGATAATGGGGCATTGTACTCAATCATTGGTCTGATGAGTGATGAGTAAAGGGAGACTATAACCTCCCTTGATCTAGATGAGAATCCCTTCATGATAAGGTGGGCAATGTAGAAGGTCTTCCTAACTACTTTAGCTACATGGGTGTCGAATGACAGACTACTATCAACCTGGGTCCCCAGGTCCCTGTCTTCTGTGCTCAGTGGATTGCCTCCTATTTGGTAGCTAGGTAACTTTTCCAAGGTATATGCATTTTTGGCATTTAACTTTAGGCCGTGGCTCTGGCACCAGTTATCCGTTTCTGTGAGACCCTTCTGAAGGATATCTGTGTCAGATGTGTTTTCTACTATCAGTTTGCAGTCATCTGCAAACTTTGTCAATAACCCTCCTGTGTTTGCTTGTACTTCAGAAAAGTAGATGCCAAACAAGAGTGGGCCCAGGACTGAGCCCTGTGGGACACCACTTGTGACAGGCTTTGAGTCTGACATGGCGCCAGCAACTCTGACCCTGTGGGTTCTGTCACTCAGCCAGTTTGCAACCCATCTTGTGATGTATGGGTTAACATTTAAGCTGATGAGTTTTTCAATGATACCGGGTATTGTATCGAAGGCCTTAGCCAGATCGAGGTAGGCTGTATGGACTGCCTTTCCCTCATCAATGGCTTTGGTGACTGTTTGAAAAAGTCAACCAAGTTTAAAAGGCATGATCTGCCTTTGACAAAGCCAAACTGGGTTGGATCCAAAGTCTGCAAATTCCCAATGTCTTTATTTATGAGGTCCATTATGATCCTCTCCATGGCTTTGCACATAAGGCTTGTCAAGCTAATGGGCGGTAATTACCAGGGGTGAGGCACCGCTTTGTGAAGTGGGACCACAGTTGCAGTTGCGCAGAGGTAAGACTTTGATTAAACAGCTGTCTTAGCTGTGGGTTTAATTCCTCATTGAGTTCGTGGAGCACACAGCCGGGGACACCATCAGGTCCCATGGATGCTGTGTTTTTTGCTTTGGTGAGAGCAGTTCTCACTTGGGCGCTGGAGATGTTTGGGGGGCTGCAATCATTTGGTATAGATATCTCTCCTTTTGTGGGGGAGGGGGGTGAGAAGTTTGCACTGAACCTGTCAGCCAGTATGTTGGCAATGTCTGTAGGATCAGTAATCTTCACATCATTTTGAACTAGTTCTGAGCATATCTGGGAGTTTCCTCCTAGGTTTCTAACATAGCTAAAGAAGGCCTTATGATTGTCTTTTGAGTCTTTAGCTATTTTTCTCTCGAAATTTGCTTTGGATGATTTTATGAGAGCTCTTAGTTTTTTACTTATAGTGATCAAGGGTGTCTTACCTTTTAAGGATTTTGCTCTATCTTGTAGTAGCTTCCTCCTTTTGTTGTAGAGTTTGTTTATGGCTGGGGTCCACCAGACTGGACGCTTGCCTTTGGTACAAAGAGTCTTTGTTTTGCTTGGGATTGCCTTATCCATGCAGTCCTGCAGGTGCTGGTAGAAGGCATTTGTAAGTGATTCAGCGGCTTGAGTACTGTTTTCCGCCAGCTCGGGGCCTTAAAGGAGTCCACACTAGTCTTTAGAAGTGTGAAGTCGGCATTCTTTTTTATTTCAGGTGGGGGTGGGATGAGGACCTCCAGCGAGATTAGTTTGTGATCTGATCTCACCAGAGAGGGGTATACTTCCGGTGTTGAACATTGTGCTCCCATGTTCGTGATGATGAGATCGAGTATGTTATCTCCTCTTGTGGGAATGGTGACTAGTTGTTCCATGGCATTTGAGTTTATGAATTCCAGGAACTTTTGGGCTAGGGTGTTTGGGCTTGAGTAGTGTTCCCAGTCTATATTTGGGTAATTGAAGTCACCTAGTATGATGGTGTTTGGTGATACATTTATCCCCTCTAGTGTTTTCAGGAAGGCCATGTGAGGTTCCTGAGTTTGTGAGGGTGGCCTGTAACATGCTACTATTTGCAGAGCAGTCTTGCCTACGGTTAATTGCACCTGGATGGTCTCCGATGCATCATGCGTTGCCACCAGTCTTGAGGTGTGGGTGTCCTGATGAATATGGATACCTCCTTTCTTGGTATTTTCCTGATTTTGGGGCGCATGATATGAGGTAAAACCTGATAGCGCTGGGGTGCTCTCAGGAGCCTTGAACCAGGTTTCTGTCACAGCACAGACATCGATGTTCTCCATACTGAGAAGGGCCTCGTGCATTTTGAGATTTAGACTTCTGGCATTGAGCAGCATTACCCTTAGTTTATTTCCTTTTTGTGTTCTAGGGTGGTAGGTTTAGAATTTGAGCCTTGCCTAAAAAGGCACTATGGGGTGGCAAGAGCCTTTGCCAATATCCGGAATCCCAGGGTGACAGGTGCAAGCCGTCCCTTGCGTGGCTTGTCCAGCATGTCATCCCAGGCAGACAGATACTGGATCCCCTTTGAATGACACCAGTGTTTAAGCCAATTGTTAAAGCTGATCATCTTATCTCTGTATTGTGGCATCATTCTTGGTGAAGGTAGGATACTGCTCAAGGTCAGGGTCATACCTGCCTGGGCTACATAATCAGAGAGCTCCTCAATGTCTCTTTTCATGTAGTCCAAGGAGGTACATCTCAGGTCGTTTACACCAGCGTGGATTGCCTCCAAAATAAAAATATAATTCCATCCATTCTTTTCCAGAGTCAAAAGTCAAAAGTGGATGTCCTGTCTTTTTCTTGGAGTGAGACCCTTTCCTCTGTTACCATGAGCCTTGCACTAAATCAGGAAGGACTCTTCCAAAATGTTGCTAGTGACTCCCATTTGGCTCAGACAACACTGGTTCCCCCTTCTTTCTCACTTAACCAAGGGAAATCCCCACAAATTACTTATCTTGTGTGGTAAGATCCACATGGTAAGTGTTCTCGTCCATCCTCACTTGTCCACTTTCAACTGATGCTTTGGATTATAGGGTTTTGATCCCATTCAGACACCTGTTTTCTGGGGATATGCTTCAGTTTCTTCAGGAGGCCAGCAGATGCAGTACCAGGAAATCATATACATTCAAATAGAAAAGATTTTCTGTCTGGTGCCCCTCTTACATCAGGATTCCCCTGTCTATGGAGGTTCCTCTGGTTCTCTTGTATTTGTGTGATCTACTCCATGCTGGGTTACCATCTTTAATTAAAGCTCCCCTGACAGCTATTTCTAATCAAGTAATTGCTTAAAGGTATCCTTCATATCAAGCCTCCCAGGAAGCCAATCCCAACTTCCTGGGACCTCAAGTATGTACTTGAAAAATTGAGTCGGTCTCATTTCAAGCCTGCTTCAGCTTCCTTGCAACATTGTACTTGTAAGACTGTTCATCTCTTGGTTTTCCCTTCAGCCAACAGATTGTCTGAACTTCAGGGTCTCATGGCTGTTCCGTCTTTCTTAGTTCTCTTCATACTAACCCTTCTTTTATGCCCAGGTTGTCAATGAGTTATCTATTAATCGGTCTACTAAACTCCCTTCCTTTTTTCCTTCACTGCTGTCTGCCACTGAGAAAGTTCTTTACAACTTGGATTTGCATACACAGCTCAGATAATATTTGTATAAAACTAAAGTTATTTGCAAATTTGAGCAGCTTTTTCTTTCCTTTTATCCCAGGTCTTTGAATTTGATCATTTCTAAGCAAACCATCTCTTCCTAGATTTCAAAGGTCACTTTCTTTTGTTATTATTTTCATGGTAAATGTCTTTTTTCTCTTCACTAAAGGTCCATTCCACCATGGTGGATTCTACCATGGTGATTTCCTTATCTAGGTTTTATTTCAAGGGGCTGAATACTAATTACATCCTTGTGGCTATCACTATACTTTTACTAAGCATTACAAGTGGATGTTATTCCCAGGGCCAGAATTTGTTTTGACAGGGCTATTTTACATGTGGTTTTGACAGGGCTATTTTACATGTGGTTCTGGAGGGCTCTTTAGTGTCATCCTTCTCCTTGACTTCTTTTTGAGCTTTTATAATCTCTCTTAGATTATGAATACTGCAACAGTGATATGGAAGGATATAGTGCAGGTGTGTAAAAAGCTTGCCATAGGACATGCTTTTATACATGGGCCTTTTCCAGTTCTGAGAGTGTGCATCCATATGCCACCTTTATGCCCTACACTGGGACTTTTAAGGACTAAAGGCATTGATATACTGAAAAATATCCTTGGCAGGAGATCCTTTCAGTTATGAATATGCCAACAATTTAGAAAAGGACATCTACTGTTATGGTAAGATTTTACACAACTGTACTTTCCTCAGTTTTTTGAGGTGAGTAGGACCAAACCTTTTTCCCTGATAAGCAACACATGTGATTAAGGAACAAGTGATTAGGGAACAGTTAAACAGATAAAACAATAAATCAATTGTAACTTGATTAATGCTTTAATTTAGTATAGTGCACAGCTTTAGTATAGTGCACAGCTTGCTCCACAACTCAAAGTAAATAACTGCATAAAAATAAAATATAGGTTGTGATATATCAAAATACTCTCTCTTTTCTCTCTTTATATAATGTGTGTGCGCGCACGTGCACATAAATATTCAGCTACATATACTTAGTTGCAGTATCATATATATTACTATTTGGTTTATATATATAAGATAGATGGAAGATAAATACATATATAAATACGGGTCTACTTTACATGTCTGACTTTTCACAAAGTCGACTTTCATATGGCCAAGACCATATGATCAACTTTCGGAAAGCCAACCATGTAAAAGGGCTACACCCACTGCAGTGAGGAAGAGGGAAATTTTCCCATTCCGCACTGTACAGAGATAGCATTCCCCATGGTCAACTTTTCAAATGTCAGTCATATGGTCTTGGCCATATGAATTTCGACTTTGTGAAAAGTTGATCATGTGAAGGGGACCCATAAATACATATAGATAGATATATAGATCTTACTATATATATCTATCTGTATATATATATATATACAGATACTAGATACTATATATATATATATATATATATATATATATATAGTATCTGTATATATATATATATATATATATATATATATATATATATATATATATATATATATATATATATATATAGTATCTAGTATCTGTAGATATATATATATATATATATATATATATATATTATATATATATATATATATATATAGTATCTGTGTGTCTGTGTGTGTAATATATATATATATATATATATATATATATATCTTATAATATATGTATATATAAGTATATATATATCTTATAATATATGTATATATAAGTATATATATATACACAGATATACACAGATATAAAGTATATATATATATATACACACAGATATACACAGATATAAAGTATATATATATATACACAGATATAAAGTATATATATATATATATATATATATATGTATATGTGAATATGTATATTGTATTGTGTCTTTTGGCTTTTCCCGGTTAGGGGTCGCCACAGCGGAACTCCGGTCCGCTAATGATTGGCAGTATGTGTATGTGTATATATATATATATATATATATATATATATATATATATATATATATATATATATATATATATATATATATATATAAGAAAGCACTGCATATACAGCTGTAATAGTCAAGTATTATCAATAATTTGCTACCCAGGTCCC
This sequence comes from Protopterus annectens, assembly GCF_019279795.1. Lineage (NCBI taxonomy): Eukaryota > Metazoa > Chordata > Ceratodontiformes > Protopteridae > Protopterus > Protopterus annectens. The sequence continues at coordinate 336,806,799 of NC_056749.1, forward strand.
CACAGGGTAGATGGAAATCAGATGCCTTTTTAAGTCAAAATTGATTTTATAATGTGCACTCCTTTTAGGTCGACACCTGCTAATGGTCATCAGTCAATCCATCTAAAAGGCAGCCTCCAGAACTTCCATCAGACCTAATGGCATAGACATTGGCCTCATTCCTACTCAATGAACAGTAGAGTTGGTAGGGTCTATCATGGCTGCAACTGCTTCTGTTAACTGATAAATTATTTAACTACAATAAATAACCAGATGCTTTAATTACATTTGGGTATCAATTACCTCTGTTATATTCCAAAAAAATGATCCTTCTCAGTAAGATATTAGCTGATCTCACCTTCTTATGCAATAAGGACATGACTGACAGACCATGATGCTTTGCCATGGATGGCCTTCATCTGTGTCCACTGGTCTTCAGGCTTCTGACAAAAATTCTTGCCTCCTCCATAGTGCCTTTTTTAGGCAAAGTCATGAGGACATTACTATCAATGTGAAAAATTCTTCTAAAGGAAATAGCTAGGAGTCTTAAACACAAAATTGCTCTCATTGCAAGCCTTCCTCACCCTGGAAGATGCTGACATTTGTGCAGTCTCTGAAACCTGGTTCAAAGCTGCAGACATCACACAAGCCTTACCAGGTTACTTGTCCTACCATACTTTTAGACCCCATACAGGGCTATTAAGCCAAAGGAGGTGGAGTTTCAATATTTATCAAAGACATACACACCTCTAGGCTGGTCATACAGTATGACGGACAGGAGACACTCCAGGTGCAGGTAACTATTGACAAAACACCTATTCAAATCATAGTTAGCTGCAGACCCCCAACCATGACTCAGGAGGCCATCTCTACCTATCTGGACTTATTTGAATCCATCAAGATGAACCCTCTACCCTGATCCTGGGTAATTTTAACTACCCAGCTATAGAGTGGAAGACCTATTCTAGCTTAAACATGAATGCTTAGACATTCATTGACTTTGTCAATGCCAATTCATTGGATCAGCTTGTTGACACCCCCACAAATGGTGAAAATATCCTGGACCTGGTACCAATAAACATGAGTAGCCATTGTAGCACCCCTGCAGTGTCAACTTCCTTGGTAAGATCTGACCATAAAGCAATCCCTTTCGAAGTCACCATCTCCCCTGACACCCATGGTTGAACAAAAAAACTTTTCCAAAGCAGACTACAACATCCTGAGAGCAGAAGCTTCACAGCCACCATCCCAGCCACCATCCCTTCAGTGGAATAAAGTACTAATGTCTAAGCCTACACCACAAAACTATACGAGCACCTATATAGCTGCATGGACTCAGCAATACCTGACAGGACCAAAGCATCTTCAAGGAAGAGTAAATCTGTCTGGTGGACAGCAGCAATAAACAGACTCTATAATAAAAGGAAAACATTGCTGTCCAGGACCAAGAAGTAGCAGGTGCCAAGTTGGAAGCAGTCTCTTCTTTGTCAGAAGAAGCAAATAAGGTCACTGGAAAAATCCTCTAAGGCTAACTTGAAAACAAATAGGCCACATCCACTAAGGATAATCACAAGACCTTCTTTGCATATGTCTGCAATCTTAAAGGTAACTTACAAATCTGCTCTGAATTGGTCAAGAATACCACATACACAAACGCCTGCTGGCAGACAAGTTCAGTGAAAACTTCACCCTCCCTGCCCCCCCATCAGTAAAAACCAGGACATCCCCAGCACCTGCTCTCCCCTCATAACCAGGGAGCAGGTTATGAATGCCCTCTCAAAGGCAAAAAATAGAGCCTGAATGGTACCCAACATCCCTGGCTGTGTCCCTCATGAACTCAAGCAAGAACTCTTGGCACTACTAGGCACACTATTCACCCAAAGCCTGTGCACCTGCTTCATCCCAGCAGAATGGAGGACCACCACTGCCATTCTTCTGCACAAAGGTGGGGCATCCACCGACCCAGGAAATTATAGCCCCTTCAGCCTAACTAGCCTGATCTGCAAGGCCATGGAATGCATTATTAAGGACCTTATAAACAAGGACATTGGCATTCTCCAAATGCTTGATCCCACACAGTTTATTTTTGACAAAGGGAGATTTTATGCATGTTAAACTTGGTTGCCTTCTTTGAAACAGTCACCAAAGCCATGGATGAGGGCAAGACAGTGCACACCGCCTACCTTGATCTAGCCAAAGCCTTTCACAGTATTCCCCACTCGGACATAATAGATAAACTATCCCAGCAGCTAGGCATCACCCCATATGTTACCAGATGTGTAGCTGTCTCACTGATAGAATCCACTCAGTCAAAATAGGGGAAGCCCCCTGTAGTAGTAGACTTGAATCAAGCAACATACTCCAAGGATCAGTCTTGGTGCCTCTACTGTTTGGGATATACTTTTCTTAAGGGCAAGCCAAAACCAGTGGTCTGTAGCTAACCAAGTCTGCAGATGACTGCAAGCTGGGCACTGTCATAAATTCCTCATGTGATGTGAGCATCCTCCAAGAGGGCCTTAACCAAACTAATGACTGGTGCCAGAAGCAGGGCCTCAAACTGAATGCCAAGAAATGCAGATTATCCCCTTTGAAATGGTGTCCCCACTAATTATCACATTGATAATTTAGTAAGCATATAGCAGTCATGAGGGACCTGGGGACCTAAGTTGATAGCAACCTGACTTATGACCACCATGTTGCCTCTGTTGTATGGAAGGCTTTCTACATGGCTCACCTCATAAGTAATGGTACTTCATCCAGGATCGTCATAACATCCCTGTACTCCTCCCTTATCAGACCCATTATCGAGTACAATGCCAAGCCCTGTCCCTCTACTCTGTGTCGTACAGACTGCTCAGAGGTGATGTGTATCTGGCATCCAAGGCCATCTCATACTCAGCCTTGATGGAGTTGCTGCATATCCGTAAGTCAAACTCCACTCACGCAACCCACACACAAGGTTCTCAACCTGGTCTCTAATAGAACCTGTTGGTGGGATAGATTTGTGTCCCAAGGACTCCCCCATTTGTGGAACAGACTTCCTCTCCATGTCAAGCAGCGTACCTCAAAAGCCCTCTTTTAGAGGAATCTGGACGACTGGATGGGAAACAGAAAATATACCCCTGGGATCCCACCTGTGTCTCTGATGGACTGGGAAAATGGGAGCTGAATTTGTGGGAACATGGGTGAATTCTTGCTAGGATTATAAGGGCCTCCAGGCCAATTACCTAGTATCGTCCTGTGAATAAGTTCCCTTTAACACACTGAAGTTTTCTACAATTCTGCCAAGTTACATAGATGGGATCTTGAAAAACAGCAGCAAATGAGATCTTGAAAAATAGCAGCAAATGAAGATTTTTGAACTTTCCTGAACAACAAAATAACCAGACAATCCAGTTTGTTTTATGGTGCTGGAGTATCCTGTCCTCAATAAGCCTGATCCTAATTTTTAGAATGGTTCCCTATTGTATGATCGAAGATGCATTCTTACATAAAAAATATTGAAATATATATATACATATATATAATATATATATATATATATATTAGTATATAAATGGCATTTAAGCAAATTATTTCTCTGGGATAGATATAACTTGGCTGCCATCATTATTTTGTAGTTTTCATCACTGTAGTGTGATCTCAGAGTTAGTATATTTAAGTGGGGGTGTGTGTTTTTTCTTTTTCGGAAAAGTGATTTCTTTCCCTGGGAAAAAATACATGGAGTTGATAAATCAGCGTTTGCTGATTTAATATAGACACTTTACAATACTGATGCTCATGGATGCTCATGGCATTCAACTGAGTGACCTGGGCTGGACTTATTTTACTTGCAGCTTGCCTTTCATGTCCATGATATAATTTGAAGTTTGTCTTGTTTATTTTTATACCCAAGTACTCTAGATACAGTTGGTTCAGAAGAAGGCAGTCAGCATTTAGCACATGGTGGTTTGCAAGGCTGATTGTGGCCACTTTTCTCTCCTTCATTCTCCCTCATATGGTTGTTTCCACAAAGGGTAAAGAATCAGGGCAGGTGAAGTCAGAAGCTTTGAAGACACTGTGTCCACCACCTAGTTGTGAGAGTTGATGGCTGGAATGGGTGTACGGTGGTGGAGGAGATGCCTGCCACCATTAATTGAAACAGTTTGGAGTCCAAACTACAATTTGCAATGTAATGTTTAACAATCGTTTGCATTTATCTGTTCTTCAATAAATGGAAGAAACTGCATTTGGTTGTAATGGTCTTCACTGGGGAAGGGAAGTGTTCACAGGATCATAAGATCATTTGAAGTAACTAGGCTAATGATTGCCTTAGGGCCCTTACAAGCCTAGCCAAGTTCTACTGTTATTTCAATGCTCAGCACCTATTCTCCTTGTCCAAGAGGGACACAGGTGGAACCCCACAGGTGAATTTATGGTTACCCATCCAATCATCCAGACTGCATTTGAAGAGGGCCAATGAGGTGTGGAAGCCTGTTCCAAAGGTGTGGAAACATCTTGGAGACAAATTTGTCCCTCCAGCAGGTTCTATTAATGTCACATACCAGGTTAAGGTCTTTAGAGTAAGTAACCTGTGTACCATTTGACTTACGGAGATGCAGCATTTCCAGTAAAGTAGAGTCATAAATTGCCTTGTATGCAAGGCAGAGATAGTTTCAGCAGTCTGTATGAAACAGAATAAAAGTGACAGTGATGTCAGATGATCCGTGTAGGAATGCTGAAGACCTTGAATTTTCCTTGTGAGGAATATTTGTGGTTTCTCTAATTGCTGCAGGTGCTTGGAAATGTACATACCAAAAGTGGTATGGGATTCAATTTTTGCACTGATGAGAGAAGAAGAGTACAGGGAGGTTATGACTTCTGTTTTCTGAAGGCAATGCCCTTACTTATGGGTTGAGCAACATATAATGCCTGTCTTACCACTGTGGAGACATGGTGGTCAAAAGTAAAGCTGCTGTCAACATGTGTGCCCAGGTTTCTCACCACTGAGTGTGTACTTAAGTTGTTACTATTGATGTGGTATTTAGCAGGAACATCGATCTTTCTGAAATTGATATTTATTTGAATTAAGTTTAAGGCCATTACTTTGGCACCAGTTGTTTGTGTAACACCCAAGATTCTTTGACTGCTCCCAGTTTGCAGTCATCAGCAAACATTGTCAGACACAGACCTTTACTTTTTGCTTGTACTTCGGAGAAAGATTTAGCAACTCATCTAATGATATAGGGTTGATATCTAGCTGGGTGAGTTTCTCAATGATGCCTGAGTGAGGATAGTGTCCAACACCTTGGCTAAGTCTAGGTTAGGCTATATGAACAGATTTCCCCTCATCCAGGGCATTGGTGACCATGTCGAAGTCCACAACATTTAACAGATATGATCTGTCTTTGTCAAATCCAAACTGAGTATGGTCGAGTGTTGGAGCTTACTTTTATTGTTGTTGATGAGGCTTATGATGATTCATTCCATGGCCTTGCAGATAAGGCGAGTTAGGCTTATATGTGTATAGTTCCAGGGGTGGCTCGTAGTATAGGACTGCAGCCCTCCCACCTAAAAAAACAAATAAAATTTAAACAGAGAGAAACATAAACGTTAAATTCCCAGAAGCGTGCGCATGCTCTCAGACTGCTTTCTCAGCAGCCTAGATGGGGGGAAAGGCATCTCGGCCCCAAGATGCCCAGCAGTCTGTGCGGCGTGATGTCACAAAATGGAGGCACTCCGGACTAATCATGGATTTGGGTTCAGGATGGACCAATCATGCAAGGGGCTGTTTGGAAATCACAGGGACTGGTGTGTGTGCACTGTTGGATCAGAATGGAATAAGCTCTGTGGCAAGGGAGCAGCAGTTGCAGGCAAAGGAACTGTTGGATCGGAATTAAGCTCGGTAGCAAGGTGTGTGTGTGTGTGTGTGTGTGTGTGTGTGTGTGTGTGTGTGTGTGTGTGTATAATGCCCCAGTTGCTATATACTGGTGGCTAGAGCAAACTCATGGTGGTGTGGTAGGGAATACCTCAGGTTTGAAACCTGTACCTTGTATGCAGGTGTTAAGGGCCTGAATTTCCTACCCAACAACATTTGTAAAAAATTTGGAGATTTTTGCCTCATATTTGATTTGTTCTGTTCCTCATAATATCTGTGGTTTCTAAATGTTTCAATGCTTGATATTTGATGGTGCAGTGGTAGCATTGTTGCCTAAAAGCTGCAGGTCCTCAGGTTTGATTCTTTGCTGGGGTGCCTTCTGTGTGGGGTCTGCATCTTCTCCCTGTGTTTCTGTGGGTTTGCTTTTGTGTCCTCCCATGTTACAAAGACGTCTGCATTATTTCTTTCTGGGCCTCTGCTGAAAATTGTTTTTTTTGTTCCAAGTCAGACTGTCCTGATTAACAAATGTTAAATAACATTGACAGGCATTTGAATTTTCAGACTTCAGGTTTCTGAATGTTTAATTTCTTACATATTTGATGGTGCAGTGGTAGCATTGTTGCCTCACAGATATAAGTTTTCTGGTTTGATTCTTGGCTGGGGTGCCTTCTGTGTGGAGTCTGCATCTCCCCCCTGTGTTTTTGTGGATTTGCTCTGGTGTCTTGTCATTTTTTACAAAGACGTGTCTGCAGTATTTCTCCCTGGGCCTCTGCTGAAAATTGTTTTTGTTCCATCAGAAGTAAAATTGACAGGCATTTGAATTTCAGACTTCATATTCTTCAGAAAATACATAGTAACACAACCTTTTATTCTAGCAATTTTCTAAGTTTATAAGATGAATATTTGAAATCTGTCCCTATTTTTGGGACTGTATTCCCCCATTATTGGCTTCGTCCAGGTTTGTTTTGCTAAGGCTGACAGATATGGCAAGAACTGAATTCACTGAATATGTTTGAGGGCTGTATTCCCTCATTACTGGGTTTGTCCAGGTGTTTTGTACTAAGAGGTTGACAGCTATGGTGAGAACTGAATTCACTAAATGATAGCCATTTAAGTCTCAGTCTTCCTCTTTTTCACAAAGCAGCTGATTTGGCGTAGTGGTATGTTGCTCTGACTTTTTTGCACAGGGACCTTGGCAGTAAAATGTATGGTGGTAACACAGCATTTTATTCTAGCAACTTTCCAAGATTATACAAGCAATGTTTAATGTGTCCCTGGTTTTTGGGCTTTTGACACCCCCCCAATAAATTTTGATGTTTTCCAGATTTCTTGTGCTGCGAAGTTGAGATGCAGTTGAGTATTGAGTAGATTTTACAAGGAGCAGAGAGCTGCAGGAGAAGAGAAGTTTAGTGCTGCTTATGCTAAGTCTGCTTGCGTTGTTAATAGCACAACAGGTTGTGTACTTGCTTTTGATGCAGAAGACTGTGGGTTCTACTCCCACAAGGGTTGAATGCTGCCGTACTGAGAAAGTTAACATACTAACTATGAGCCTGTAATAAGTTTGCCATCCATTTCCTATTGCAATATTACTAGCTTATCATTTTTTAATGTAATACAGGCAATTTATTCTTCAGGGGCAACAGACACTTATTTTTCGATGAAACCATGAAATATAAAGGTGTTTGCTAGCAGTAACTTCTTCATTAGTTACAGATTTCTTTAATGTGGAATTATTTACTTCTTCAGAGATTGTACATATTTACTGATAATGGTGTATTGTGCATATTTACTGATAATGGTGGACTGTAGAAGTTTGAGTAGACCTTTATGATGGAAATGTTCTGAACTGGACAGTTTTGTCATTATTGGTGCATGTGTTTTGTTTCATTGTTTACTGGAAAAATGTTCAAAACAATAGGAAGGTGTATCAAAGAGCACATGTATGTTTCATATGCAAGTGGCCTATGATATGAAAACAGCCCTGAATTAATATTTATCTGCCACTGGCAAAATGTATTTTCTTTGAATGTGGGCTTCAATGCTGTTTCAATGAATGTTAGTTTCAAGGGCAGAGAAGCTTTAATGCCAAGTCTGTTTTCATTGTGAGATTGCATTGCTTTGTTTAGCAGATGTCTTAGTCTTTGTGCTGTAAAATGCAAAATAAAACTTTCAAATGAAGTCCAAATCATCAGCAGTATGCACATTTGTGTTTATGGTAAATGGAGTGAAATAGCCAAGTAATGGATTAATGGAATGGCTGCAGGGAAGAGGCTCCATTCGACCATGATTTTGTGAGGGGGAAGGGCGGCAAACTTAAAGACAGCCCCATCTGAACTATACCTCCGAACTGTCCAGATTTTCAAAGAATTAATAGATTTTTGCTTCTTATTTTTGGTTTGTTCCTCATAAAATTTGTGGTTTTCTGGAAAATCATTTAGGAATTAAGTCACTAAATAATGACACTGAGTTTCAGACTTAATGCATGCTAAAGTAAGACCTGTTGTTCTATCAACTGTCTCAGTTTATACAAGAGCAGTTTTTAGTACTGTTTATATGTTCCCCCAATATATCTGGCCTTGTCCAGATTTATTGCATTAACAGGTTGAGAGGTACATGCAAATAAATTGCTTAATAGAATTAGGCATAGCCAAACCTCTCAACTGTCCCCGATTTTGGCTCAAAATGTTGCCCTTCCCCGAATAATCCCTCCGCAAAATAGCAATTTTGGAAGAAAACATGGAGGGTTTATAATTAAGAAATAACTGTAATAATCAGAGTTATAGATTACTTTTACTTCAGAAATGCATGTAGATTTTTATTTTATCAGCTGCTCAAGTTAGCAGTACTAATATTAAAGTGTCCCTTCTTTGACAGGCTCCCAGCTGTATTGTGTGGCTATTTTATATTTTTGCATCACATTTTTGGTACATTTTTCATAAAATTGTGTTTTTTTTTGGCAAATTAGTGACAAATCATTAATGACTGAAGTTAGAAAATAATGACAGACATTTGAATTTCAGATTTCATACCCTTCAGAAAATTCATACTAATGCATGACCTAGTCTATTATCTTTCTAAGTTTATAAGAGCAATATTTAAAAATTGTCCTTATTTTTGGGCCTTTGTCCCACTTCTATGTATGGCTTTGTCCAGATTTCTTGCTCTGAGGTTGAGAGGTATGACTAATGTGTCAGGCCATCACAGTCATCAAATTGACATACTTGTTGCACTCCACTCCCCCATGTAATGACTCTGGATGTGTCGAAGCAAGGCAAGGAGTAGTTATGCAGTGTAAATGTGCAGAGTATCCCCCCCCCATCCAAGGTAGACACAAGTACTACAGTGGCTTTTCATGTGTCCTTGATTTTGCAGAATGGTCTGGTTTCTGTCATACTTTGGTACTGTTGATTTATGCTTATTACTCAAAGTGCCTGTTGCTCTGTGTTTAAGTAGCAGTGCTTTAATGACCACAGGTAAGCTTGTCTGAGATCGTAAGATGTAAGTAAGCTTTAATAAGCATACTGTTAAAGAATTGCCAACATTGAAAGCCTTTCTTTTGTTGCCATGTAGAGAATACTTTAAGCCTTGGGTACTAAAATGCATATGACAGTATTTGTAATAAAGGACAGGATTACATTATTTTAAGGAGCTCATTATACTTGCTGAAGACTTCCAGTCATCTCTGCAGGCTTTACCCGTAAACTAAACAGAATGCCAATCGTGTGGTCCATAACCTGTACAGTAATCCTTTAAGCAATGTATCTTGAGCTTGTTTCTTGTTTGCTTTTCATTTTTTACTTTGATCATGTTTTCCCCATGAAACAAGTAGATAGTTGTCAGGCAGCAGGTCTTTATTTGGATAAGAAACATTTTTACAAGTGGGGCATCACAGAGATTTCTACTTTCAGCGTGTTACTTGGTACTTTCTTATCCAAATAAAGCTGAATATAAATTATAATTAGAACTGCAGTTCAAGAAGTGGTTTGATTCGAGTGCTGCTTGTTATTCTTATACTTGATTTTGACTGGCATTCCAGTAATGTATTTAAAAAGTAATTTATTTTTTCATGCCTCACAACCTTTTTGTTTCCATCTAGATATTATGTAAGCTGTCATGCAGCCAATGCATTGAAATATTTTTATTCTTCTACACTTCATTTTGTCTTGATTGGACTCTCATAATGACAGTTTGGCACCCAGGGCAGCGTATTTAGTTAGTTTTTGTGGTTTTGAGCATAGCTCCTCCCCTTTCTAGTTGGCCACACCCCTTCCCATTGACCTCACCCATTCAACTGTCTCCTGCAGCCCCCCTTTGATTTGAAGTCACCAGCTGCCACTGTATAGTTCCCAGGGTCAGTAGAAGCACCACCTTTGTGCAAGTGAATAACTGTTGCTGTTTTCCATTCAGCTAGGATGAATCTGGTACTTAGACTATGATTCAAAAGAGTACCCAATTTTAACAATTCTTGTTGAAGCCCATGTAGGATGCAGCCTGGGATGTTATCAGGTCCCATAGATGCTGTGGTTTTGGCCTTAGGATGTTTTTATGACCTGCTTTTTAGAGATATGAGGTAGTGAAAAGGTGAGAGCTATGTCATGGGTTGTGTGTGGCAGGGACAGTGGAGTGAAGTTGCCACTGAACCTGTTGGCACAGATTAGCTATGTCCACAGACTCAGTATATGTGGTATCATTAGCTACCAATTCGGCACAAATCTGGGCTTTTCCTTTTAGGTCATGGATGTAACTGAACACATTATGGTAGTCTTTAGTTGAGCAAGCTAATTTGGATTCATAGTTTGCTTTTGGAGGACACTTGTTTAAGCTTGGGAGGGAGCGTTTCCTAGTTGGGCATCATTCGCTCTCTCTTTGATAGCAATTTCTTCTTCTTACTCTAAAGCCTGGTAATGGCAGTTGTCCACCAGGCAGGTTTGCTATTCCTTGTGGAGCTTTATTTGGTTCTTTTAATGCAGTTATACAAGTGTTCGTATAAAGCATTGGTGTAAAACTCTGCAAAATTGCCAGTTCCATCTGAGGGGGAAGGTGCAGTGAAGCTATTGATACCATCCCGTAAGGTTAATCTGCTTTGAAGAAGTTATTTAGTTTAGTTGCTTATGGGTGTGGCAGGTGTGATAGTTTCTTCAAATGAGACAGATCTCACCAGGGAAGACCTCACAGTGGGAGTGCTACAGGTCCCCTATACTGTAAGCACCAGATCCAGGATGTTGGCACCCTTGTGGTGGTGTCAACCAGTTGGCCATTGCATTTGAGTTAACAAAGTCCATGAACCTTTGGGCAAATGAGTTTGAGCACGAGTAATTTATGCAGTCAATGGCTGGGTAGTTAGTCACCCAAAACCATGGTGTTCGGATGTATCTTCAGTAGATCCAAATAGGCAGAGTGGGTGTCCTGATTCATGGAGGGTACTGTAGCTGGCATTGACTTGAAAAGGTGTCCTAGTGCACCTGAAGTGTCTCCATGGAATCGTGTGCTTAAAACCAATCTGGAGGTGTATTTATCTTTAATGAATATTGATATACCGCCTCCATTAGTTTTCACACCTTCAGTTTGTGGTCTAAATGTGTGGAAGGATGTGTATCCTGGTATGGTTGGGGTGCGGTCCATAGCCTTGAACCTGATCTAGGTAACTACACAATTGTCTGTCTTCCAAGGTGAGGACTGCTTCAAGTGAGTGCAGTTTTGTGTGACTCCTAGCATAGCAGTATAACCTTCAGGTTGTTTAAATTGTATTGATACTGTAGTAATTCCACAATTTAATTCCTAGAATTATTCCAGAATGTGTAATGTAATCCTATAACTGTTTGTTCTTCAACACTAAGCAGGAAAGATTTTTAAATGGTAGATATGAGTCTGTTAAATTCCAGTTTGACTTTATTCTACAGATTATTGAATTGATTCTGGCTATATAACCTTAAGTGAATTATAATGTTTGTCTAGTAACATACGACTTGGCATTGCTTCTTTCTTTGATCTTGTAGACTGCTAACTTAAAGATACTTAGCTTTACTTTCATTTAAAGAATTTCAATTTTCTTTCAATATATTTAGTGTCATAAGTCTGCTATGGGAAACTTTCCTATACAGTAAGAAAGCTATGCTGAATAAAATAAAATAAACTATTAGACATGGTTTCAATAATAGAATATTTTCTTCATATTATCAAGTGGTCTAAAATGAGTTTCAGAGTAACTACAAACATCCAGTTGTGAAAGTCAGTGAGATAAGCATTAGTATAGTCCTTCCCTTCTTCAGGTTTCAGTCCTTGTGCAAGATAGATGACGGATAAAGGTAGCCTAATTTCCTAGTTCTTGCCAGACAAAAACATGGTTATTTCATTAGTTAAAGTTCATGTTTCCAAAGAATCAGAAGGTTATCAAATAATGATGGCATAAATCACACTAAACACATTAAATATCAAAGCCTTCGAGATAAAGGTTTATAAAAGTTAATGACTTGCAGTTATAAAAGTTAATGACTTGCAGTTAAACAAATTCCTAGAAAGAAATTAATGTTATCCAAGTGAAAGGAAAGAATAATGAAACATACCTCTCAACTGTACAGATTTTCTCAGAATGCCCAGAGTTTGGCAACATATATTTGGTCCATTTTTCATAAAATTGTGGTTTTCTGGCAAATTAGTGATAAATTAAAGACTGAAGTTCAAAAATAATGGCAGACATTTAAGTTTCAGAATTCATATCCTTCAGAAAATTCATGCTAATGCAAAATCTGTTCTATGAACTTTCTACGTTTGTAAGGGCAATAATTAAAGCTTGTTCCTATTTTGAGGCTTTTGTCCCACATTTATGTATGGCTTTGCCCATATTTCTTGCTCTGATACAGAAGTGCTGGTATATTCAAAATGTATGGCTAAATAAAATAAAAACTGTTTCTCATGAAATAGTTTGGACAAAAGTCTTAAATTGCTCATTTGAGTATTGTGACAATTTGAGTTGTATTGTGTATTGTTTACTCTAAATTTGATGGAAAAAATGAGAGACTTTCACTGACTGACAGTGGTGCTCTTCTTTTCACTGACTGACAGTGGTGCTCTTCTTAGCCCTGGAGTGAGGATAATGAAATAAGTGAAGTATAGGAACTGAGCTTGCATACTTGAAAGTTAGTGTGAATGCCACCTGCTTTTTTATCCTTGTTTGTTAGCTTTACTTGAAACTTGAGAAGTTTATGATTATAAACATTAGCATACCTGATGACATGACCATTTGTGTACCAGAATGACATTTATGAGCTATTCTTAACAAGCATCTGTGAACTGTTGATCAAATGTTCTGAGAACTCAAGAATCGATGCTTAGCCTACAAACCTGTTTTTATAATAAAATGCCTGCTCTCAGGGCTCATTGTTCTGTGAAGTGTCATTTTAGTAAAACATGTTATATCACCAAATGGGCAGCTTCTATAAGCTTTTTTTCTCCTCTTAAGCCTAGAATCTCTGTCCTTTGAGCTTGTTACATTTCTTGGGGGTGTGTGTATTGGGAGTATCAGTATCAAAATTAATTATGTTAAGTGTGCAGAGGACAAGCCCTGTGCTTTTGCATGGGAGGTGTCCAAAGTGTAACAAGAAAAGAAAACAATTTAGCATATTGCCTCTTCAGTGACATGATTTTGATGGATTGGCTGTTGCTGAAAAATGACTTTGCTTAGCATCCCATGGTCAACTCTTCCTCTGAATTCCTGAGGTAAGCTTTGTGTAGCTAAACATGATCAACATGGTAATTTAGGAAATTTCCACCAGTTATGATACAGAACATTAAAAATAAAAACCCTGAAGTGTTCGTGTCTCTCTCTCTCTCTCTCTCTCACACACACACACACACACACACAGTCTCTCTCAAAGAATAATGAGAATGTGGTCAATAGTACAACACCAACAAACAATCTGTATACATTATACTTATTTATTTAACAGGTGGCATTGTTTAAATAACAGAAATGCATCATTCAATACAGACTGTGGACAGTGCTTTAGTTATTTGCTCTAACAGCACTAGACTTCTTTGTATTTCGTCATTATATGTGTCACACTGACAGAACCAAACTCAGCATCATTAGCACCATGTATTAATATTGCTTCATTACAACATTCATCATAAGTGATACATTTGAGAAACTTTACTCACCACACCCCTTCTTACTCATTTACAATGAGATTGTTCTGCCTTGCTGAAAGAGAACACTCCTTAAAGTCAATATTTCTATCTTGCTGTTACTACAAAATTCAACAATCTTAAAATAACATTAATACATTTCTGCCAAACAATCTTAGTAGATTATACATGCTTAGAAAACACACCACAAAGCAATTTTCGTGGCTGCGTTGTGCTGTTAAATACAGATCAGAGATGCACCATTTTCTTAAGAGATGTCAAGAGATCTGCTATAAGTCTATTATAATGATTTTGATTATGAAGACTCACTCTCTTAATACAGATATGATACACAGCCCCTCTGTTTGTGTGTGAGAACAATGCTTAATGCTGAACAAATGTACACTCTACTTATAATCAGCAGAGTGACCACAGCTTACAGTGAATAGTTAATACTCAACAACATGCTTTACAAACGTCTGCCAGCATGTTTTGTTATAATACTAGTAAATAACAATTAGCTGTAAATAACAATTAGCTTTAACCCATTGAAAGTAACTGAATAATATTTTGTTAGCAGTATTCTGCCTTTATGATGACAAGTAAATGCTGCAACTGCATTGAAACAATGCAGCATACAACTTTCAGCCGTAATGCTCCACAGATTAAATTTATCCAGTTGTGATGTCTCATAATCACTCCCAAAGTTAATTGACAGTTTTCCAGTGAACTTTGCAGGGATCTCATTTGCAATTGAGCATTTGTGAAATGAATGAATGAACATATGCATATTGATCGATCTCTATGGAAATAGCTAGAAATAAGACTCGTGTATACATCAGGGTAATAAATTGGGAACAGAAGCACATGTACATGATTGCAGATAGATCATACAAACATTATAGCTCATCAATGAATGCAGATTAAAATGCTTGCAGAGAGTGAATGTCTTTTTATTCTGACAAGATCCTCAGACAGAATATGCTCCCAAAATCAAATAGAATAATCTTCCCTGGTAAATGGAAAGATTTATGGCAAAGTATGGTGCAGTGGTGCAGCGGTTAACATTGTTGTCATGCAGCAAGAGGTTCTCTGGTTTGCTTCTCAGTTGGGGTGCATTATGTGTGGAGTCTGTATGTGCACCCTGTATTGTGTGGGCTTCTCCAGGTGCTCCAGTTTCCTCCCACATTACAAAAGCATGTGTCTGGAGTGTTTCTCCCTGTGCCCAAATGTTAAATAAATATTGTATTTTATTGTACAATAATAAAAAAATAAAAGTGCATTTCTTCATGAAGGTTTTTGTCTATCTTTCCTATTTTAAGTCTAAAACCGTGTATACAAATATTTGATCCCTAGGCAAACACAATAACATTAGTCACCAATTTTGAACTTCATAGTTAATATATTTCAATTTTGGAACTTCACTCTTCGAATGAATTGCATGTAGCAAAATTGTTGAAAAAGTCTTTGATAATGTCTGCAGTCCAGTCATGCTGTGGTACACTGAGTCATGTTTACATTCTATTAACCACATCTCCATGACTTAGACGGATGAAGGCCTGACTCTGCCCCAGATGACCTGAGAAGGACAACTTATGGTGTACTACACTAGTTGGCTCGGGTTAGAGGGATTGAGCATCTTATACTGTCTCATTGATGTTGGCAGAGGGAGTTAGCTCAAAGTGCTGCATTACAGAAGTCAAGCAGATACTACTGAAGTAACAAACGGAATTATGATCTGAGATCCAAGAATCGATACCTTTGGGAAACTATAGGCAGTACGCCTGACCATTGAATGTCACATGCACATCATGCTACCATGATGGGGGAAGATTACCCAGCACCCTTCAGAATGGCAACTGCATTCTTCAGCGTCAACCTCTTGTGCTGATGAGCAAGAAGGGGAGAATAAATGGAACAGAAGATGCTTGATGGTTGTCAGGGAGAGTGGAAAAAACTAACAACTGACAGAAGTCCGCCAATTCCTTAATAGAGCAAAATAAAGTTACAGATTTCTGAACTAGGATATGTGTCAGGGTTGTGAAGCTACAAGATTTTAGAGAAAAAAATAAGTGTGTCTGAAATGAAGTCCCCATCCCTTCTTTAAAAGTTAGGACAGTCTTCTTCTTTTGATTATTGTTCCAGTGTGGGTATTTCTTCTACAGTGTATAAAACAATGAAGAAAATATGGGTGAAGAAGTCAATAAGTTATTAACAAGACTACAGCATCCCACAGTTCAGTTATTGAACTTCTTGTACATGTTATGATACTTACATTTACATTTTAGGGAGGGTATGGAAACATTAGCTAAGCAATGTTTAATCTACCCTTTAAAATAACACCATGCCACAGATTCAGAAAAGTTTAACCGACTGTGGAAGCCTTAACATGGAAGGTTTCCACTAGGGGTATTTCATGGTACTGGCTGGTGGGCCACCATCCCAATAACAAAAAGGAAACAAAACAATGAAAGTATTACATTTGGATAGCCAAATATTATTTTTAATATTCAACTTTCCATTTTATGGTTTTATTACAGCTGCTCAGACTCTAAGAGCAGAGTTCCCCAGTTCCTGAACTCCAAAAAAAAAAAACATTGCTGGCTGTTTCGAAAATAGGCCGGCTTTGGGATTATTAATTTATATATGGACAATCTGCACAACTACTGCAGATATCCAAAGTGTTATTTGATGTGTCAGTGGACTGATGCAGTGAAGAGCCTTTTTATTAGCTTAGGATGTCTTAAGTGACTGAGGCAACCTGAGACTGAAAGTAAAACTTTACTTTGGTATGTTGAAGCAGAGGCAGGAGTGAGGGCATTTCATTTTCCACACAATAAGCCAGCATGTTGGAAGATAAGTACCTGATTTATGAGCTTATGTGTATGTGTGAGTGATTGTATGTATGTCTTTGTATGTGTAATGTATGCATGCATAGGTGGTGAAGATACCCTCAGCTGTCTTTGACATTGCAGACTTTTAATGTTGTCACCTTTTATTTTATTTATTTATTTACTTATTTGCTTTGTTGCTCAGAAACTTGTATGTCTTTTATCTGAAAAATCACTGAGTCTGCAGTCATTCAGCAATACATTGTCTCTTGTGCTGTGCGAATCACAGCACTGCTAAACAGTCACATTTAATAAAACTTTCAGAAACATTCTTGCTATGGCTTGCATGGAGAAATGCATTCCTTAGATGCAGTACTGCATTCTTTGTTTAATTAAAAGAATAGATTTTCACCATTTCTTTTGCAGTGAATGAACTTTGAGTGATGCCCTGAAGTGCCAGTATGGATGGAGTTGCACATTTAAGGGTGGAGTTATCAGCATATTCAACAGTGGTAACAAGGCAGATGGCTGTATGTAGCTTGTTTATAGAAATGCTGAACAACAGGAAGCCTCATATTTATCATCGTTGGACCCCAACAGTGACTTGTAGAAAATAGGACAAATTGTGTTTCCATATGATTGCTTTCTCTCTCTCCATCTAGCTATGGAATCATGAGAAAGATGGGCAGTTGAGGCTGAGGAAAGAAAGTTCTGTAAGATGTTGACTGGGATACAATGCCAACTGCTTTTGATAAATCTAGACATAGAGAAGATACTTGATTGCCATCATTCATATTTTGGTTTATGATATTGGTGGAACTGAGAAGAGCAGTTGTAGTACTATGGTGAGGTCTTAAACCATGCTGGGTGTTGGAGAAAATGTTAAGAGTTAATGTACCACATTCACTGGTGCAACAGGATAGCACACTCACCTAGGGTACAGAAGGTTGTAGGTTTTATTCCCACACTGAGTCAATAAATAACTGACACACTGCAATACAGCATAAGGGGGAGGGGTGTGCTGGTCTCCTGAGTGTGTTGCATTTCATTTGACATGTTAAACCAGGGCCTCATCTGCCTGAGCTGGTGACAAACTCAGGTAAATGTAATGAAAGTTCTCTGGTGTCCTCGCCAAATTTCCCCTTGTAGTATAAATACCACCTCAGGTCTCCCTTGAAAGAGGCCATAAAGGCTATTGGGACTAACCCAGTCAACAAAGGATAAACTGAAATATAAATAAGTTATAAGCAAAAGCATATTTCTAACAGTTTTTGACAGAGGGGGATAGGATGGTAGTGGGATTTTAGTTGGAAAAACTTTGTTGATGGCCCACCCTTTTGAGTGTTGTTTATATAAGACTCGTTTCACAAGGATGGGCATACCTCTCCGATATGGATTAGTTTTAGTATGGGAAGGTCACAGCATCAGCTGCCATGTTTAGGCCCTGTATTGTAAGTTAGCTGGCATCTGTAGACATTGGTTTTGGCTTCAATAGTAGTTTTCTTATAATGGAGGTGGAGTCCACAAGGAAGAAACATGAATGTGACTGGTAGCAGGATGGGAAGAGAGAGGGAAAGAGAAGTTTGAATTGTAGTTCTAACTAATCAGTGATAGTTGAAGTAGGAGTGGAAATGAGATAGTCAGTGGTGTGAGATGGGAAATGAGATAGTCAGTGGTGTGAGATGGTAGTAAGTCAGTGGTGTTACAAGTAGAAGGAGTATGTGGTGGTTTAGCCAGGGTTAAAAGTTCTGGAATATTTTCTTTATATTTGCATTGGATGTTGATGTAGTATGTTTGTTTATCCATTTTAATGAAGTTAGCTAGATTTCTGAGACATCTGTGTATGAAATTCATCTTGTGTTCTACTTTTGTGCCAGTCTTTTCTGGCTTTTTTTTAAGTTCCTTTAAGTGCAGGGTTTGGTTTGACTCTTTGTTTATAAATGGGCTAGGCTGTAAAGAATATTTATGGGATTTCATTAAAGTGTGAGATACAGTACTACTATAGCCAGGGTGGGGCAAGAGGGGTTACTGCCCTAGGCATAAAGGGGCACAATCAGCTGATCCTGATCTCTCTAATTCAATACCATCTTTTAAAAGCCTGGTATTACATTCCAGTCAAACTTGAGTGCTATGGGGCTTTCCATGTGTTGTCTAAACTGTAGCAACTGCTTGCTACACAGCAAAAAGTTTGTTACAGTTTAAAAATAATATTGTTTTTGTAAATTAAACATGAGTGCTGTGCAGGCAGGGTATAAACTGTAGCAACTATTTGCTACATTTATAGCAAGCAGTTACAGTTTAAAAAGAAGATTTTTTTGCACTTCACTGCAAAAGAGAGAGAGAGGGAGTGGGGGCATTTACAGTGAAGTTACTTGAAGAGTTGAGCAAGTGAAGTGCTGGTTCATATTACCGACCCAGGGTGCTGGTTGAACCAGTTAAGCTTCTGGTGAGATTGTAGCATTAATTGGCATGGATTTAATATGTTCCAGTTATATTGTTAGTTTATTGGATTATGTATTTGGTTATAATTTATATATTGTTTGGATTGAGTTTTCTTGTTTCTGACTGCATACCAGACATCTTTATGAAATGTGTTTAATGTTTTGGTAAGGATTGAATGAATCTAAAGTTGAGTTTGTCAGACATTTTCTATTGATTTTAGTGGTAGAGGTCCTTAGCAGTGTAAAGCCATATAAGGTAAACCATTATGAAGGAGTACCATTCTTGATCAGCTCTCAGTCTGTGTTGAGGTCACATACTATATAATTAAGTAATAAGTCACGACAGTGCATGATCAACCATGGGTAAATAGTGATATTCCCACAAATAGGAGTGGATTATTGCTATTATACAATTGTTTAATTTAAGAAAGGTATTACTTAAAATAAAATATTTATATTTGTATAAGACCGCTTCAGTTTTCTTCCATGGTATTTATCCCTGTACTGATGTACTGCGCATATTTATGCTACATATGTTCCCATGCCAGCACAGTACATCAGTGCAGAAGCAGCAATGGAGAAAATAGAATCTCTGTCGCTCTTTTTTTGTTTTATTTTGTTAAACTATAAAAAAATATTTGCAAGGCACAACACAAAATTACAAGGAAAATCAGGTAGGATTCAATTATAGTTTTATCCGTGGTGGTGGTGCTGCGGTAGCGTTGTCACCTCACAGTAAGACACTGTCCAGTTCGATTCTCAGCTAGAGCATCTTCTGGGTGGAGACATGCGTGGATGGGCGTACCTTCATTGAAGGTTGTGCATCAGGGCTGGTAACTCGGCACGTAAAAATCAACTACCAATCATTAGTGGACCGGAGTTCTGCTGTGGCGACCCCTAACCCCTAAAAGCCGAAAGACACAAAAATTCTATTTTAGTTTTGCAGAACAAACCTGGTGTTTCTTATCTTTTGCTCTATTCCTCAGCATATGCCAATAGTCAGTCCACTCAATGTACTTCAGTGTCCTTACATTTTTCTGTTGGGATGTGCTGGATTTGCAACATGAAAGTTGTTTGGGCTGTCCAATCAGCATGCTCATTTTTTCATAATAATGAGCATTTATTGTATAATGGCTTCTTGTCAAATTTGGTAAGCTTTCTAGCAGAGGATATCTTCTGCTGTTGAAATGCTGTTACAAGGTGGGATATATATATATATATATATATATAACACTGTTTATTGTTAATTTTGAAGAATGATGTGAGAAGTTCTGTGTTACATTTAGGGATCAGTCTAGTTTTTGTTGATAATGGCAAAACCACAAGCATGTTTGTTTTTCATGTCAAGCTTAGATATTAAATCTAGGGGGATAACTTTTTATGTAATATATCTTTCGTTAACCAGTTTTCATTAATAACTAGTGTAGTATCAAGGAAGTAAGTAGCTAGGTATGTATGAATGTCTTGGATTTTGTTGAATATATTTCTAGCATTCATGTTTAGTGACAGGCATACAAATTCATAGGTTTATGGGGAAGCAGTTCTAGAAACATTTGTAGTTGTGTTGGCTTGGTGTGGGATACTGCTTGGTGGGGTTGGGGTGAATTTACCCTTGAGTTCTATGTGGATTTATTGTGCATAAACTTGTAGAGCCAATATCATTTCAGCTTAGATTTTAATGTAATTTTAGTCTGTAATGATTCTGACTTGCTTTATATTTAGTTGAAGAGGTCAGATGACATAGGATAAGGTTATATGTTAGGGAAGAGAAGTGAGTTGTGATGTAGTAAATATGTGTCAGAAGGGGTAATATTTATTGGTATGGTTCAGGTATAATAATTGCTGAGATGATTAGTAGACTGAGTACACATTGATAAGAAGCATTGTCAGTACTGCTGATAATAGAGTTACATTAGCAACATCAGTGGTGCAACAGGTAGCACACTTGCCCTTAGAGCAGAAGGATATAGGTTCAATTCCCACAACAATATGACTGATTGCTGACACTATGGTGCAGTGTAATTGGGGGAGGCCGGCATTACTGAGCGTGCTTTCATTTGGATGAGATGTGAAACCGAGGCCCATCTGCTTGAGTTGATGGTAGCTTAGGTAGATGTTAAAGATCCCATGGCACCTAATGAAAACAGTTGGGGAAGTTTCCTGATGTCCTGGCCAAATTTCCCCTAGGAGTATAAATACTACCTCAGAACTGCCCTGAAAAGAGGCTACTAGCCTAGTGGGACTAAGACTGTTAAAGGATAAAATAACTAAATAAATAAAAACATTAAAAGTAGTCTGTATTGTATATTAGGGGAAAGTGATCAGATGACAGGAGGAGGAAATTTTCCTAAAGATATGTTTAGAGTTACTGTTAGGTATGGGCTCAAAAGGAGTGGATCTGCTCCGAGTTACAGCACAAAGGCAAGAAAATTACAGAACCAACTGATATTGCCAACATCTTGGCAGATTGGTTCAGTGCTAAATTTACCCCCCCTCACCCCCTAAAATGCCCATATATATACAGGACGAATGCAGAGTCCCCATAATCACATCTATGCAGGTAAAAGCTGCACTCTCTAAAGCCAAAAACACTGCATCCATGGAACCGGACAACATCAGACTGCGTTTTACACGAACTTCAGAACAAACTGGCTCCCCACTTAAGCACCATGTTCAATTAATAGTCTTGCATCAGGCTTTGTGCCCTATCCCACTCCACAAAGGGGGAGCCACCACTGATCCCGGGAACTATCGACCTATTAGCTGACGAGCCTGGTCTGCAAGGCTATGGAACGTATCGTCATGGAACTCATAAACAAAGACATTGGTAATCTCCAAACTCTGGATCCCACCCAGTTCGGGTTTGTGAAAGGCAGATCATGCCACCTGAACCTGATCGACTTCTTTGAGGCAGTCACCAAAGCCATAGATGAGGGTAAGGTGGTTCACACAGCCTATCTTTACCTCACCAAGGCTTTCGACACCATTCCTCATTCTGAAATTATAGCTAAACTCACTAAACTAGGTATAAATCCCTACGTCATGAGATGGGTTGCCAACTGGCTCACTGACAGAACCCATACTGTAAAAGTTGCAGACTCAAAATCTGACCTCAAGCAGTGACAAGTGGAGGGTTCCATCCTGGGACCTCTCCTGTTTGGTATCTACTTCTCTACAGGCTAACACAGAAGGTCTCTGGCTAACTAAGTTCGCACATGACTGCAAACTAGGAGCCATAGTCAAGTCCCCAAATGATGTGGACATCCTATAGAAGGGCCTCGCTGAGACAGATGCCTGGTGTCATAGCCATGGCTAAAAAGTGCAGTGTCATCCCCTTTGGTAAAAACTCTGTCCCATGAACTACCATATAGGCAGCAATCTACTTAACACTGAATGTGTGATAAGAGACCTTGGGACCCAGGTGGATAGTAGCTCTCATTTGATAGCCACATTGCCACAGTAGTCAGGAAGTCCTTCTACATGGCACACCTCATCATAAACGGGTTCTCATCCAGGAAAAAAGAGGTCATTGTTCCCCTCTACTCAACACTCATTAGACCCATTATAGAGTAAAATGCCCCTTTTGGAATGTACCTCACAAGACATCTCCAGCAGCTGGAAAGGCCACAAAGAGGATTACTGGCCTCAAACAAATGGCCTACACTGACCGCCCCAAAACACTCCATCTTTACTCCGTAACATATTGCCTACTCCAAGGTGATCACTGCCTAACATATAAAGCCATTCCAGCATCCCATTACTCAACTATTTCTTCCCAGTTATCATAAACATTGTTCAAACCTGTCAGTGTGCATACTACTTTTTATTTTACTTCTAAAATGATTATAGATATTTGCTAAACAAAACACACTCTCACAAAGACTTAGCATGAACAGTATGCTTCTCTGTCCTTGAACCTCACTTTACTGAAAATGCATTGAAACCTAGATGACCAGAAAGCAACAACTTTTCTGAGCTCCACAAGTTCATACTAAAAAATGGGAAAATACTTAACTTTTTCAAAGAACATTTTTGGAAAATCTTATAAAGGAACTTCTAAGTTATAAAATACCAAATTTGAAGGAAATACCTTGAAATTTTCCTGTCAAATTAACCTGAAGACTAATTCAACTGTGTGGAAATGAGCAACGCTAAGAACTCCCATTCAGACTCTACACTGAAAAAAGAAATCCAACTGATGTCTGCTACCCTTTAAGAATTATCTCTGAAGATGGACAGATTTACTGAAAATTTAGAAAACCTTAAAGATAATTGCCAAAAGCAAAAGCAAACTGATGGCTTTAGGAAATTTCTGCAGCAACAACAAACAAAGCTATCAGATACTGAAACTTCTCTGAATGACATAGATGGGAGACTAAAACAGGATGGACATCAATGTGAATTTCTCCTACAATGGAATAACTGGCTAATAAAGTGGATGACCTAGAAAATAGGGAACGAAGAACAAACCTATGGATTTTCATATGGATTTTCGGTCTTCCAGAGAAATCTGGAGGAGGACATCATCTTATTCTTAAGCTCTTGGTTACCTAAAATCTTAGATCTGCAAGAAGGTCCATATAGAATCGAGAGAGCACAAAGCTATTGGAAAATCATCACCTTCCACACCTAATTCATCTCTGAGATCCATAGTGGTTAAATTCCTATCATTTATGGATAAAGAACTGGTTCTTGGATTTTCTTGGAGTAAAGTCCTCTAACCTACAAGCAATGTCATAAGATTTGACAATGACTACTCTTCAAGAGTATGAGAACTAAGAAATAAAACCTGGCCTCTGGTGAAATTTCTCAAGCAAAACAAAATAAAGGCACAACTTGTCTACCCTGCCAAAATCAGAATTTACTATAACAATGACAATGACAGCTTTCAATAATCTTGAAGAAGCTTCTCCTTTCATTAAGAATAACAACATAATTTCAATACCAGAAGAAATGGATTGGCCAAATTCTACCACTTTAAAGAGAACCTTGGAAAAAATACCTGGAGTGATGTAAGGAAATCTCTCAAAGCTTCAAGTAAGGTATGATTTTCTCATAGATAACTTCCTCTTCTCACAGTCTTCATTACACATGTAGCTCTTAAGTATATCATAAACATACTAACATACCTAAAGGAGTAAAAAAAGTGTAGCAACCCACATCTTCATAAATCTAGGATAATCACTTAAAGCCCCTGCCAATGCTGCCTAAATATATTTATTTCTCATTAACTTCTCATTTACAGGAATTCAACAACTCAAGAAGTCTTCACTTTATTTCTAAATTAGGAATATTGCACATATTACTTAAGTCAAATCTTGCTTTTACATATTTTGTCACCTTCTTGTTTATATTAGAGAAACAAAGAAATCTGCTTAACAAGTGGTTTAAAATTCTGAGAAGACATTTGTTGTCCATCTGCATTAAAATCCAGCCACGAGTGCTCTAAGCATGTCTTCACTTCTGTTCCTCCACATAAATGTAGAATCATATACTGTTCATCAATTAGAACATACTGCATGCTCAACTCATGACCCACCCTCCTCAGATGTAGAGATTCATATGCTACACACACATCCTCAGTTGTAACCATGACAACCAAACTAACAATTGATGTTAAGTTGTCCAATCTCTTCTTCGTTCTTGCTGAATGGTTTTGGAGCTGATCCTCGGCTCCAACTCGGCCACTTAAGTTCAAGAGTTCTTTACTGGCTCGAGGCTACCCCTTATCCCAGAATGCCCAGTGTCAGCTACCCACATCTCGTTTGCTGCTTCAGCTGTGAGGTTGTGTCAATACTGGCTCAGGCTTAGTATAACATTTTTCTCTTCTTAAAATTCAATAATTTAGTTGAAAAGTAGTATTTTCTTCACTGTTTTATAGTAGTTTGTAAGTTATTTAGTCCTGAACCCTTTATCTCGTCCTTTGCTGTGTTGTTTGTGCTGTTGGCCATCGCCCCTTAGTCACTAGGCCTTCTGTTTGTTTACCTGAACTCGTTTAAGTTAGAGCCCCCCCCTTAAGGACAGCCGTTTAAGTTAGAGGCTCTCCTTTTAAGGTTTTTATCAAGATAATTTTTATTATTGTAGTGTGTCTGTTTGTGTGGTACTTCTTTTTTTTTTTAGTATGTCCAAGGAAGTTAAAACCTCAGGGTTCAAAAAGTGTGACTCATGCTGTCAGAAGATATTTCTGATGGATTTGCACACTACTTGTGTTTATTGCTTGGGGGCTCGGCACCTGCAGGACTCTTGTGCTATTTGTCATGCCTTTAGTCCAAGGGTCCTGCAGGAGCGGACAAACAAGCTTATCCTCCGTCGATTATTAACACAGGATTCTCCGACTAAAGCATCTCAGCCAGTGAAGCCTTTGAAACCAGTCAAGCCATTGGCTCCATGTTCGGAACCGATCTGTGAGCTTGACAAACCAAGTGTGTCAGTGCCAGCTGGCACCGACAAGATTACCCCTCCGTCGGCTCCAATTGTTACTTTGGAGCAATTTTGGAGCCACAAAAGAGCTAGGTCTCATCCTTTGGAGCTGATTCACTCGGTGCCACAATCGCCATTATTTAAAAGCAAGTCCGGTCATCGCTCATCTTCCCACTCTTCTCAATCCTCGAGGTTATTGGATCAGGATGTGGAGATAGTGGTCAGTAGGTTCCTTAAGTCACAGGCCCTTGCTAAAATGCTTTCGAGCCCACTTCAGCAGGCTTCAGCTCCATCCGCTTAGATTTCGATTCCTCCTCTGACTATACTTAGTTCAGAGCCGGAGTCCATGGACGCTCTGATAATGATTCTGATGACATCTTCATCATCTCTGATGTTGGCTCATGGACGCTCTGATAGTGGTCCCGATGACATCTTCATCATCTCCGACATTGGCTCAGCTTACCTCGATTCTTCCTCCCATCGAGGTATCTGGGTGCCAAAGCTCTCTCGTTGGCTCCGAGGAGGGAAGTGACATTGGACCCTTGTCCGAACCTGCTCTCCCTCTTGGAGCATCAGCTCAGTTGAGCTCGGCACCCACATCAGCCTTGGAGCCATCGGCTTCGGTGCAGGGTGGTATTCCTGTCTCTTCAGAGCTGTAGCCCTCCTTGTGTTGAGTTCAAGGTCATGCAAAGAGTGCTGTCCCCACAGTATCAGTTCCATTGTC
This sequence comes from Protopterus annectens, assembly GCF_019279795.1. NCBI lineage: Eukaryota > Metazoa > Chordata > Ceratodontiformes > Protopteridae > Protopterus > Protopterus annectens. The sequence continues at coordinate 336,833,175 of NC_056749.1, forward strand.
TCCATCCCCCTCAGTGCCCATGACAACCTCTGCTCCTCCTCCTCCAGCCCCAAAGCGTAGGGAACCTATGCCCCAGGACACCCCATTGGGTGAACCCTCTTCTTCTGAAGCCTCCCCAGACCATTCTGAGCAGACTGTGCAAGAGGAAGCACCTAGACTCACCTGAGTCTGTCACCTCAGATACAGACCTGTATGAATCAGAGGGGTCCCTAAGGTCCCCATTTGAAGAGGTTTCCTTTTTGGACATCTTTGAGATTATCAGGCAGAGGCATAGCTGGACTTCCCTAGCCCCCTCCGAGGATGAGTCTGTATATCTGGATGCATTTGGTTCCCGACCTTTCACCTCCTGGGTGTCTCTGCCTTTTGATCCACTCATGTCTGTAGTGTCTCAAAAGGCTTGGTCAGCTCCAGATTCTAGGGAACCTGTCCCGAGGAGACCCAATAAATTCATCACAGCTCCCCAAGACAAACAATTTTTATCTAAAGGTGTCCCAGTTGATGCCATGGTGGTAGCAGCAGCCACAAAGAGAGAGTTAGCTGAAACCTCCTCATCTGTCCATCCACTGAATAAAGACTCTCGTACGATGGACAGTTATGGGAAGCAAATGTTCATCAATAGTTTTCATCAACGGCCTTCTTCCTTAGGTCCTTGAATTATATTTCTCGTTTTACTTGGCTTCAGAGGGATTTCCTAAAAGAGCTTGGAGATATCCTACAAGATCTTACAGCTGAGGGAGCTTCAGCCAAGGTAAACTATCCAGCTTGCGACTCTTAATTCAATAGTCAACTCCTCCATGAAGCTTATTTCATAAGCAACTCCTCCATGAGGCTTAATTCAGACGCAGCTGATGGAGTGAGTAGAGCTGCAGGAACAGGAGTGGCTCTTGGGAGACATTCTTGGCTGTGGCTGTTTGCAGAACCTTTCAGAGCATCATTCACCAATACCCCATTTGATGTCTCCTCTCTCTTTGGACCTCAGGTGAAAGACACGCAGGTGCCAGAAGGAAGGCAAGACTATCTCTGATGTCAGAGTCCATTTTTCCACTCCTACCAGACCATACCCAAAAGATCAGAAGGGTGGAAGGATGTGGTTTTGAAAATCCCAGGGACCCTTGCCTGATGCATGTGGTGAATCCCAGGGGCAGAGGGGAAAATAATAAAAATAGCAGACGCTGCCCTCATGGCAGAGGGGGTCCACAAAATCAGGGTGACTGAGATATGTTGTTTTCCAAACCCTCTCAACATCCCTGAAGGGATGCCCGACTGCTCAACTCTGGAGGCAATCAGGGGAAGGCTCTCATTGTACCCAACTGCCTGGAAAAATATTACAAAAGACAAATGGGTACTAGCCATTATATCCGGAGGTTACAAGATTCCCTTTCATCAACCCCATTTTAATTCCAGATGTTCCACCCAATCTAAGGGATCAGGCAGTCACAGAAGTTTCAAGACTGCTAGAAAAAAGAGCCATCCAAGAAGTCCCTGCAGACTAAGTAGGATCCAGAACTTACTCAAGATTCTTTTTAGTGCCCAAAAAGACAGGGACTGGAGACAAATTCTGGATCTCAGCAGGTTAAACAAGTATGTACAGACAGAAAAGTTCCGGATGGTAACACTGCAGTCCATTCTCCTCTTTCTGGGTCAGGATAATTGGATGTGCTCCGTAGATCTTCAGGATGTGTACCATCATATAAAAATGGACAGACAGTCCAGGAGATGCTTTTGGCTAGGGGCCAGGCATTACCAATTCAGAGCTCTGCCCTTCAGTCTAACCACAGCCCCCAGGTGCTTACCAAATGCATGGCAGTAGTCATGGCTCACCTGAGACGTCAAGGATTCTAAGTGTTTCCTTATCTGGATGACTGGCTCCTCACTGCTACCACCAGGCAACAACTTATAGAAGCACAAGATTATCATCACATCCTGTGCTCAACTAGGCATCACAATAAACTTCAAAATATCTGCCTTGTTGCCCTGTCAATCTATTACATACATAGCAGAGCTAAATGCAAGAAAAATTATTGTAAAATTGCCTCAGGAAAGAGTTTCCATTATTTGAAAACAAGTGTCACTTCTCCTGAGGAGCAAAATAATTCAACTCAAATATGTTCAAGTTCTAGGGTCCATGGCAGCAGCCATTCTTCTAGTCCCCTTAGCATGCTTTCACATGAGAATCCTTCAGTGGCTTCTTTTCACACAATGGTCCTTCCAGGAATTACCCATGCCTCACATGATGCTAATTACGGAATTGTGCAAAAGACACTTTTCCTGGTGGACGGCCTCCCCACTAATTTCTCAGGGCAGACCTTTCATGATACCCCATCTGATTGCCACAGTGACCACAGACGCTTTCCTGATAGGGTGGAGGGGGGGGCATTATCTAGGGAAGAGAGTCCAAGGCACTTGGCAACCTCACAAGTACCAATTGCACATCAACATCCTGGAGATGAGAGCAGTGCTCCTAGCATTGCAAGCTCTTCAAGACTCTCTCCCTGCTGGGACTATTGCAATACAGATGGACAATATGTCAGTGGTTTAGTACATCAACAAACAGGGTGGAACCTGGTCTTACCCCTTGTGCTCAGACTGGCAATGGGCGATTTCCTCACGTTTCCTGATAGCAACGCATTTCCCTGGGACATCCAATGTAATAGTGGACAGGCTCAGCAGGGCGATCCTCATGCCTCACGAGAGGTCTCTGAAACAGAAAATTGTGTATCTTATTTTCTGCAAGTGGGGCCATCCTTCCTGCGATCTATTTGCATCTCCCCTCAACAACAAATGCAGCAGCTACTTCTCCCTTGTTCCTCCTCCTCCTCCAGGTCAGACACCCAGGGATGCTCTAGTCCATGATTGGCCTCAGATGCATTTCTCTCCTTCCCTATAATTCCAAAAGTCAGAAAGCAAAATTGTTGGGTTGAAAAATGATCCTCATTGCCCCCTATTCACCCTCCACCTTTTAGCTCAGTCTTGGATTCTGGACCCAATACCGGACCTCTTGATTCATCAATCAGTCATGCGGGCTACACCAATCTCTCCAATCTCTCAAGTTCACAGCTTGGTTACTCCACTTCCAATCCTAGCCATGCTCCCCAATATTTCCCCACCAGTGCATGAGATTGTTTCCTCCCATGAGGCAAAAAGAAGGAAAGTCTATGCTAGAATGGAAAAGATTCTCTTACTGGGCAGATTCCAGGAATTTACATCCCTTTACACTTCCTGCACTTGAGATTTTGGATTTCCTAGCAGAACTGTTTCAATCTGGTGCAGCTGCTGCTACCATGACAGTACAACTAGCTGCCATTTCAAATTTTCATGTCAGAGTTTCTAACTCCAGCATAATGACTCACAAACTATGTAAGGCTTTCATGAGAGATACATCTGTACTTAGACCCACCAGTGAAAAAGCCACTTCCACCTCAATTTGGCTTTTGCCTCCTTGATACTGCCACCCTTTGAACCAGCAGCATCATGTTCCTTGAAGTTCTCTCTTGGAATACTTTCTGCCAGATGTGTTTCTGAACTTCATACACTGTGTTCACCCTCCATACCTAGTTTTTCACAAAGACAGGGTTTCTCTAAGAACTAATCCATCTTTTCTACCTAAAGTTTGTTCAGACCACAATTGAACTTCCTGTTGTTTTCCCTAATCATTCCAACAAGGCAGAATACAAATTACAACAATTGGATGTGCATAGACAACTGCAACAATTGGATGTACATAGACAATCTCCATATAACTAAAGAAATGAGAAAATCAGATCAGTTGTTCCTTTCATTTGCTAACAACAAACAGTTTCTAAGGTAACATTGTCAAAATGGTTATCGGACATTGTCTATACCTACCACTTGCAACAAAATGATCTTCCAACAAAACCCAAAGGTCATTCAACCAGGTCAGTAGCTACTTTGGTAGCATTTCAATCGAGATTGCCCATAGATTCAATTTGTGCAGCAGCTACTTGGGCAGATCCTCATATATTCATTTCTCATTACAGACTAGATGTGGTCTACTGGGGCAGAGCTCCCTTTGGTTCCACGGTTCTGAAGAGTCTGTTCCAATGAGCCACCCAGGAGTGAGGTGCTAGGAATGCTGTCCCATCCAGCAAGAATGAGAAAGAGGGACAACAGCAACAAGTTATGTAAGTTTACCCCTACACACCATTATGTTCATGTTCCATCTCTTCTCTTTCCTTCTTCTATTCCCCTCCCCTTCCCCTTCTCAGGGGATTCACTGGATGGTTTGTTTTATTTTTTTTTAGTTGCTTTTTTTTAAACCATGACCAATGTACAACAATTTTATTAATGGATTATCTTCTATAATTATGTCTAGTGTGAGCTATCTCAAACAAGATCTGGGTAGCTGGTGCTGGGCATTTTGGATTATGGGGTAGCCACAAGCCTGTAAATAGCTCTCAAGCTATAGTAAGTGGCTGAGTCAGAGCCAAGGATTGGCTCCAAACCCATCCAGCAAGAAGGAAGATGATGAAGGACAACTAATATGGAATGTTAAGGTAAGTACATAACGAATACAGCTTCCATTGAATGAATGCAAGCTTTCATGTATTAAATTGCAACATAATCCCTTAAATTCTCTGATCCAATAATTCACTTTCACACATTCAAAACAGAAGCACTTAGAGGAATAATACTGTTCACTCATTAAAAGAGAACTAAACATAAGGGAATTCTGCCAATACTCAGTACTATGAGGGTGTGAATTCATTTGCACGTTTGACAGTAAGAGGATAAAAAAACATGTTTAAACAGGAAGTTAAACACCTGTAAACAATACACATCATAGCTTCCCTGAAACCATTTTAACCAATCTGAGTGCTAATTCTGATGTTATGGTGTTTCTGTAATTTGTACCTTAGGATGTTAGAAGTTTTTTGATAATACTAGCAATCATAGTTTTTTGATAATACTAGCAATCATAGTTTTTTGATAATACTAGCAATCATAGACATAGTTACTTCCTCATGCATGGAGTCATTCAACTTTTTGTTGATAGTGATACCTAAAAATAGCAAACACAAAACAAACTGAGTACACGATTTCCTGAAGGAACAATTCCTTCATAACAATGACAGAAGAAGTGGTTGCTAGTGGGAAAAACTATTGATATTGAGAAATATTGAGAAAATGTGTCATAACTCCTGCAATTGAAAAAGTGTGTATTACACCATGTAGACGTTGGTTTAAGTTATATGTCAAGCAGTTTATGCAAAATGGTATTTCTTAACGCATAGCTGAATGCACAAGACCTATTTCTAAACTTTCCGTGATTTGTTTGTGCTCATAATGTTGCTGAATAAATGACACAGGTGATATTCTCAATGTCTAGAGCACTGAGATTTTAATTATATTAATTATTTATGTAAATGATATCTTCTCTCCATGTACACTGTGAAACTACAAGTAAGCAGTTATTTTTAAATTATTTTAAACGACTATATTGTCTTAAAAGATAGTGCAAGCTAAAAACAAGTATACTTTAAGCTCCATCTTTAATATAGCTAAATTCACAATGATTTTTATTTATGCACAGCTGTACATCTTTGAAACAGAATATGCATGTTCAGATATTCTTCCCAAACTTGTTTTGCCATACAAACAGGAGTACAAATAAATCTTTCATAAGCACAAATGATCATAAAGCAAGTTAAACAGAAATGTATAAGCATGAAATAAAATGTTAAATCACCTCCTGCCTTTCAGACTGAATAAGAGCTTAAATAAAAGTTGCAGCTACAGTTTGTTCCTACACTCCAAGTAATGTTATGGTACTCTTGGTAACATAATTCATGACTAGGATACTCTCTGAGTAAACATTTTTCTACAGTTCTTTAGTTTGTTTTGTGTCTAAACCTTATTGGAATTTGTTTAGTGTCTGTACCTTACTGGTTTAGTAGTTGAACTATAATTTTCAGCTACTGCCTTATCAGTAGAAACTTATATCTTAATAATATTTCCTATGACTATTACCTATCATCCTTAAGTAGAAAAGTACTACATTATAGTGTCACTTTTGCCAATATGCTTCCCCTCCTCATTTCTGTAAAATACCTATAGTAATTAATCTACCTTATGTGCAAAAAGGTCTGCTAGCATCCATTTCATAGTAGCTTGTTTACTGGTATTGATAGAGAAGACCACAAAAAATGAAATTAAAATTCTGAAGAAAGTTTCTGTAATCGTTGCTCTTTCATATACATATTAGAGATGCTGTTTAATGTATTACAGTGGCAATGCATAAAAATAAGGGGCCAGCTTTGTATGTAGTAACTGAACATGTTATATTCCTAATAACATTTATGAACTTGGTTTCACATATTGTTAAAAACAAAAAGAAGAAACTTCAAGGAGGCAAGGAAGTATATTTTGCACTTGCTTTTGGAAACTTGAGTATATTACTTCTATGACAATAAAGGAACAAGTGACATACTAGCAGTGTACAGACTTGGAAAGTACCAACTCATATAGACAAATGGAATGTTTTGAACATATCCATAAACATCCCTCTCTGTATATAAACTTTGCCGTTATACTAATGGAGGTTTTAAACTGACAGTCTGAGATAAGATCAATTATTAATAAATAAACCTACTAATTGAAAGGCTCTGTGCTCTGTATTATAATCACATTGTAAACTGCTATTAGTGATGAGACCAAGCAAAATATTAAATTACTATTCTTAATCTGTCTTCATTGTAAGAAATGCATAATTCAACTTCTGCATATATTACTAATGTGTTTAGTTGAGAATTCTCATGTAAATGACAGGAAACATAAAATGAAATCCTTGCATAGGGTGTGATATTATAACTTTATTAGCTGAATTTGAAGAACTAAAACACTAGTAAACTAGAAATAAATTAAGACTAGTTATACTCTCAATAAAGTCAATTAATTTCATCAATAAAGTCAATTTCATCAAACACTCATTAGACTATATGTGTTATATTTAACAAAATGTTCATTGATAAGTATGTTTGTTTTTAACATGATTTGTATAGAGGAATTTTTCACTCATACAAAATATATTAGATGCACATTATCTACATCTTGTTTTGCAATCTTTTACTACATTGTCTTTACCATATTGTCTGAATATATTGATGTTCTTTGTAGTCTAAATACATATGCCAGTCTTGAGGCCACTTAGAATAAAGTAATTTACTTGATGTATGACGGAAATTAAAATGACATCTGGCTAAAATGCCGGCTTAAATATTCTCTCTTTTTGAGCACAAATGCTTATATAAATGTTTATAGTAGTCTGAGGTTGTCCCATTACTTATTACATATAATGGGACATTAATAGTTCCTGACATCTGGTACTATAGCTTTTATTTTCATTAATTACTTAAAATTGCATAGAATAAGAAATATTAGAAAGTTGTATCAGTTTTGATCATTCCAAGCACATATGTCACCTTTAAAAGATTGAATATAATACAGTTCAAGACAGCAGTTCAAGACAGAACCTTATTTGTTTTGGTTATTCCTGATTTCATTAGAAAGACACTAAATTTACCTCAATATACTCTTTTTAAAACATCATTATTAATAACTTCTACTATAAGCATGAGACTCGGGACACTAAATTGTGGAGCTCAGCCTCACTTACTTTTTACAATCTTAAATTTGAGGGATAATCTGAACTGTTCTCTCAGATTAGGAGTGTTAGTTAAATAGTTTATTAAACTCATTATTACTTGCATTACTTGCATAAAATGGTTTATTTGTATGTTATTCCTTCATCTTTTTTTTTTTTGTCCCACTTTGAAAGGCTCTCAAGGATTTCTAAGGGGGAAATTCAGTCAAATTGTATTCTTTAACAATATATTTTCACAAATCTTCAGCAAAGAAATAATTCTAATAATGTCTGTTTTCAAAACTTATGATAAAAATGACAGACCATTCTCTAAATATTAATGGTCTAAATAGTCCAATGATAAGATCAAATCTACTAAGATATCTAAAATTACATAAAGCGCAAGATCTTTTTCTGCAAGAATCTCACTTTAAAACTAATTTTGCACTCTTTGCACTCTTTTTTATTTTATATGAAAACTAGAGTCTTAACTCTTTGGAGAAAAAAATGTGACTAATCCTCAGATCATTTACAACCATGAAGATAAAGAGGGGCTATTATCATTTGTAATAATAAGATTTCATAAAATAATTTTGACTTTGGTAAATGACCAAAGCATATAGATTTACTTAGGGCATATTAATAATAGGAGGTGACTTTAACTGTATCTAGATAATTTAGAGACAACAAGTAAAATAAATCTTTGTCTAACTTCCACAGGGAAATATCTTAAGAAATGGACAGAAAATGTAAAATGTAAAATTAATAGATACATACAGTTTCAAATACAGTTTCAAATAAGCTAACTCATTATTATACTCTCATCGAGACCACAGATTCAACACCCAAACAAGAATAGACAAAGTTTTTATACCTGAAGATTTAAATAGGGAAATCATCTCTGATCATAACTTAGTAATACTGAAACTTCAAACTGATTTTAAAAGACTAATCTTCACATCAAGAATTCTAGCTTATATCACTAATGATTAGCCTCAGAAATCCAATATTGTTTAGAAACAAATTACACAGAAGATACAACATTGTAATTATGGGACATTTACATGGCAGAATTCTATCCTGGTTCAAAAACAAAAAAATGTGGGAATCGGAATTGCATAATCTCCAAAAACAAATTATAGAAATAAATATAAATATTTCTGACGCAAAACGTCTTCATGCAAAACAAAAAAAAAAGAAATTGAGGAATTAAATAATGCCTGGGAAATTAAAAATTGATATTGAAAAACAAATCTCTCTTAAAGAAATCACTGATAAAAATCAGAGAGAGTAAAAACAATAAAACCCCAGGCATTGATGGAATAATGAATTATATAAGATATTCCCAAATTCAGCAATTTACTCCAAATGAAATACAATCTCAAAAATATAATCCCGCCCTCTTGGAGGTATTCATTAATTACACCAATAAAAAAAGAGAATAAAGATCCCTCTCACTGCAGTTCATATAGACCTCTTTACTCAACAATGATTATTAGTCAACAGAATTAAAACATCTCTGATACAAGTCCTAAACTAAGATCAAACAGGATTAATTTATAATAGACATACTTATGATATACAAAGAATTTTAACTCTTATTGAACAGAGATAACCTGGAAGCTCTCATAATAACACTAGACATAGAAAAAGCCTTTGATTCAAGCCTTTGATTCATTGAAGTGGGATTATTTATTTAAAATCTTAGAACTCTGAGTTTCCCCTATGTTTTATTAATTTGATAAACATACACAAAAATAATCTTGCCTAAAAATTGGGTCCATTCTCCTCAGAAGCCATCAAAATAACTAAGGACACTAAACAAGGTTGTCCTATGTCCCGCATTCTATTTGCTTTACCAATAGAACTATTTGCATCAACACGTGGTGATACAAACATTAAGGGCTTAAACATATATAATCAATTCAACTCTAAGATCCTGCTTTTTGCAGATGATATACTTCTCACTCTTATCTGTAACTGAAGAATCTATACAGGAGTTGGACATTCTTTCTCAATTCTGGTCTTTGTTTTAATAAATCCAAGTCAAAGCACATCTTACTAAACAGGAAAAGTGATTTCCACTTGAATAAAAATCATATACTTGGCAAAAGGGTCTATTCTTTGGAATATCTAGGGATTATTATATCTGATAACATTAATACCACCCTGGTCTTAAACTATAATAAAATGTTAAACTCTACAAAAGGATCTATAGAAATTTGGAATTTAGAAGATAGACTGCAGTTAATAAAAATGGTATTACTTCCAAAAATAAATTATATAGCCTAAGTTATACCCATAATTCCAAATAAAAAATTCTAAAAGAAATAAAACTCTTTTAAACTTTCTTTGGTTTCCAACAAGGAATAGAATTGCTTTTTCTCACCACATCAGACCCTGGGAATTAGGAGGAATTAACTTCCCAGACCTAGCCTTAAGACCTACATTAAAGCTTCTATTTTTAAAAGAGTCTAAAATTGGATAAATCAAACTTTTCTTCTGCTTGGAAGACTTTATATACTGTTATCTTTTTAAATGACAACAAATTAACAAGAAATTTAGCACTGAATAATCACAATAATAAATTTTGGCACTTAATTTCCAATATAATATACCAAAACCCACCAACCTAAACTACTTAAATTATCTATAACTTATTTAGAAGTTTCATAAACACCAATGTTGACATAAAACTGTGGTTTGAATTGTTAATCCCCTTTAATACTTCAAAAGTTTTCACAAACAACATTCATAATAAAACACTCATTAATTAGGAATCAAGAAACTTTATAAGCTGGCACCAATGCATAAAGGATCTCAAAGTTCTACAGTCATCAAATTATAAATATATTTGATATAACAAATGCAGATTGGCTAGACCTTCAAAGTATTCTATTTAATGCTGAAGATATTATTAATGATTCATCCTTTAAAACCAAGTCTAAATCATGGAAATATTTGCATATTTGCAAACACCAATTCTCTCTAACCTCATTACACCTTATAATAACTTGAAACACCTTATAATAACTTGAAACACCTACGCTCTTCAAACAAACTACTAGTTAATATTACCATACCCAATACATACCCAATAACTCTGCAGGTGACGGCCTTTTTTCTAACTCTGTTGGAAAAATGTGGAACAAACTGCCATCTGATATCTCATCTTTGTCTAGTCTTCCACTCTTTAAAAGACAGCTGAAAAACTCATCTCAATAAACACTGAAAACACATCTCAACACTGGCTTTGTTCCTGTAACAACCCAGATTAACCTTCCTTTTTCCTTTCCTCCTTAATTCCTCCTCATACAACATACTATAGACATATGTAAATAAAAAAAATAAAAACAAAATATTTTTAAAATATTTTAATTATTTTCTTTATCACCTTTTTCCATATTATATACTTATATTTTTAGAATTTGTAAAGCAAATATCTACTAAACTTTGTTTATGTAATTTCCTGCTATGACTATGCCTGTCTGCATGTATATCTCATGTTCTGACTCAATATGTTAATAATTTTTACCTTGTATTGACTGTTTTTATGAATTACTTGTAATATCGTTGGAGCTTTCTCCCCGGGCCTCCACTGACAATGGACATATATCCAGCTGGACTAGCCCGATCAACAAATGTAAAATAAAATAAATAAAATAAAATAAATGTATACGAAGCAATCTATAATAGTTATAACTGGTCAAATTCAATTTCTAAATTATATAAAAGTTTAGAATCTTAGAAGGTTAAACCTAACCAGAACTATTGAAATGTAGGTATACCAATAAACCTTTCAATGAATGTAAAGCCAACTTATACTCAAATTAACTTCTAATGTACAAACCTGGAAGATTTTTACATGGAAATATTTGCATAGAGCCTTTTATACTCCTAGCAAAATAGCTAAATTTAATTATTCCCAAAATGCTATTTGTTGGAGATGTTCACTTGTGAAGCAGATTGGTTACGCATTTTCTATGACTGTACCTAAAAATATTGGGATGAAATGGGTAAATTTCTTCTACTGATTCATTTGTCTTGGCAAAGTCTCTAATTGTTTTAAATGTCAGTGATACAATAGAAATGAATAAAAAAGATCAATATCTTTTGTGGACTATACTAGTTGTAGCTAGAAAGTGCATCACAAGGAAATGGAAATCCTTCTCTAAGCCCAGCTTTGAAGACTTCTTGTCCTTACTGAAACTGCACTAAAGGAGATAAAAGTCAAGGAACAAAGAATTGTCCCCAAAATTTGGACAAATAACCCATGGAATAAAATTCTTTCACTTATTGAAATGAATGGACACAATCTCTATCATATGAGTTAAGAGACAAAACTGTATTGAAATGTGAAAATGTATTCTTTTACTGATTTTTTTCTTAATTTCTGGGCCATTCTGGGCCACTTGTAAATATTGTAAATAATGTTATCTTTTATTCATTTTTGTTGAAATTATAATTATTGTTTTCTTGATAAACAAAATAAAATTACCTGAGGGGAAAAAAAAAATAAGAAAATGCATTGATCAGTGGTGGATTAAATTTACCTTTTGGATGTTTTCAAACCACAGGTTCCTTTTACATATTTTTAAAACCATGCATACATGCATGTTTTCTTTGCACCATTCTGATTGTTATTTGTATTAAATTGTATTCCTTGTATAATACAGCACCACTTGATTAAAATGTGTAGGTTTGAACATTTTTCCAGTAAGGAATAAAACAAAATGTATAAACCAATAATGACAAAACGTATAAACCAATAATGACAAAACTACCCATTACAGAAGATTTCAACCACAAAAGGCCACTCAAACGTGTCATTACAGTTCACCACTATTGGTCAATCTACAACCTTTGCAGAAATAAAAGTCATCAGAATCATTACACATTAAAGAGATCTTTAACTAATGAAGAGGCTGCTGCTGGCAAATAACTTTACATTTCAGTGTTTTATGTACAAATTCAGTACCTGCTGCCCTTGAAGAATAAATTGCCCATATTACATTTAAAACATGTTAAACAGGTAAATATTGCAATAGAGAATGGCTATTAAACCAGCAACGTATATAGTTTCTAAGCAAGTAGGAGTGCCTATCGCCACCACCCACTTAAAGAACACTTTCAGCACTTACATAGTGTGGGATTAGAATCCACAGCCTTCTCTGCCAAAGGCAAAACGCTACCTACACTGCTTTAAAGTTTTATGGCACAAACACTGATAATATCCATTTGCTAAACAAACTAGTTGCACTTAGCATGAGCAACAGTAAACTTTTCTTCCCTTGAAACTCAAAAATCTTTGAAAATGCAATGAAATTCAACAGTCCTTGAAAATGCATCTGCTTATTTGGTGTAGAGGATTCAGGATCTAGTCTCCTGTAATCAAGGTACAAGGTTTGAACCTGGATAAGTTAACCAACCTGCCATTCCTAACCGTGCGAATATGAACATGCACATTTCACCAACATCTGTGCTTACTGTTTTGGTGGGCTTGCTCTGGCAGTCCTGCTTCATGTTGGGTGGCCATTGAATCTCCTACTCTGAAGGCTTAGCTATCAATTAGTAAAGTCCTATATTAGGATGCTTACACTATCCTAGAGGTTTCTGGGGCTAACTGCTCTTCTCTTACTGAAGTCTCCAGTGAGGTCCTAAAGACCTCCAATTTTACATGTTTTGGACTTAATGTTTATGTATATAAAAGAAAATATATATATTTTTAAGTCAACATGAGCCATGCAAATGCCTAGTTCACGTAGCACTTGATCCAGCTTTGTGAAAGGGTTAATACAAAATTCTCTCTCTCATGCTAGGATCAGGAATATTACAAGGATTTTCATGACACTTCACCATCTCAAGCATGAGTACAACCATGGGTGAATTATCTTTGACGGTCTACCCTGGGGGAGACGCAGAGAAACACTGATTATCTTAACCGCCTATTTTATTTGGTCACTTTTCTTGGGCAGTATTCTACCTTCATGAAGAGTGATACCTAAACACAAAGTAATTGGCATCAGTAGTTAGCTTGTCAAATGGCTCTGTTCTAGAAAGATCATATTTGTCTCCATCAGGAAAAAGATAGTAGATAGACCTTCGATCTAATAGATAGACCTTCGATCTTTGTAGTGGATGTCTTGCCTCTCATAAACTGGTTTTGTGTACATCGTAAGATGCTCCATCTTCTCTCCAGTGAAATTTTTAGGTAAAGTTCAACTTATGGACACATGCACCTAGAACATTTTAATATGTACCATATCAGCTTAGCAATGTCCAATACCATAAGCTAAAGAAAAAAAAGAGTCTGATGTAGGAACAATTCCTGCCATGCATTCATTTCAACAGGTATCCATATTTATTAGAACCCCACTGTTTCTTACCATGTCAAACTTAAACGTGTTAAAGTTATTATGACCTGCTACTTTACAGACACACCTACACTTCCTCTTTTGTGCATGTAGATTGCCTAACTCTGGTTGCTTCTTATGAATGACATTACCAGAGCATAAAATATCACCCCTGATGCCATAAAATATCACCCTTGATGCCATCTCTTCTTTGGTTATCTGACCAACTAACTAACATTCTCCTTTAAGGCAAACCTCAACTTCCACAATAATTATTCTGTAGTTTGGAACTCATCCAAAAAACAACTAACTGCTTACTGGCTTTCTAGATAACCACAAATATTATAGACCACCAGTGTGGCCAATACCTGATGCTACCACAGAATTTAGTCTGTTATTAAGTTGTTTTAATGAAGCAATTCTTATTTAACCTGTACTGAGTGAAACTCTTAAATAAGGGTAAATAAGGGGAGTTCCACAATGCAAGTTTATCAATAAGTGCTACAACTGAAAAGAAAAACTCAGTCATAAATCACCACTCCCATAAGCTGCAGCAATATTTTGAGCCACTGTAAGTTTGAAGCACTATTTAGTTCAACTCCATTTAAAAGTGTACAATTATTTCCTCTTGCCATCTTCAAGAGGTGTGAAGAACAGCCAAAATAGTAATGTTATACACTGGTGGGCCTACAATTGCTTCTGGAGATTATTTTATTAGTCTCACCAGCATTGTCAGTAAAGTAATTAAAGTCTTTATTGCTGAGTTGATAAGCAATGACATAGGCAACTTCTGAAGTCTTTAGTTATACAAGTCTGCATTATGGTCACATCAATTTTACCTGGTCCACTGCTTTAACCGAGGGTCTGACTGGCCATGCTGCTTATGTTGATTATACTAAAGCCTTCACTGCCCTCTCCTATGCAGGCAGGTATTACAGGCAAACATCCCTATCCCTACATTATCCCTTATGTAGTTTACGGGGCAGAAACATTTGCTCACTGGTAAAACTCATACTGTCAGGGTAAGTACACTTCCTCAAGTCACAAAGAAGTCATTATCAGTTAGATGACTCTGTCATGGCTCACCTACACGTCAGTATTTACTTTTCTAAAGTTGCACCTGGCGCCTGTGGCTAACTTTGCTGATCACTGCAAAGTGGCTACAATAGTATAATTCTTATGCATCATTCTCTTCCCCCAGCATGTCCTGGACAAGGGCAACACCTGCTGCACCAGTCATATGATTATACTGAATGCCAAAAATTGTAGCAATGTCATTTTGGGCATTCGCCTTAAAATGGACGCAGTCATTAGAAACCTAGATACTAGGATGAATTGTCTTTTGACTATTAATAACCATGCTAATGGAAAATATTTTACCTTGTGTAACTTTTATCTTCTGGTATTTGATATGGCTCCATGATGTAAATTCCATATCGCTCTCACTTGGACAGAAGAGTCCAAAACATCAGTGGAATGATTCTGCTCATGGAATATGAGAATAGAAATTAGTCAAACACAAAATCCTACCCTGACACCTCCCCACCCACACAAGATCTTTTTCTCTTAAGCCTATTCCCACTTCTTATATCAGATCACTCCTCAACAACTTGAACCCTGTTCCCCTTCTACTGATAACTTGCCACCTCTCTACCTCAAACTTCAGCTTCATTCAGTCTATCCCATCTCTATACTAATCAGTAGGTCAATTTGGGAAATCTTGTCCCTGACATCTGGAAAAAATTCTATGTTATTCCTCTACATAAAAGTGGAAGTGCCACCCCTCAAATTTCAGACCTATTGCTGTTTTATCACCCCTTTCTAAAATTCTTCAAAAGTGCATACATAAACAACTCATTGCATATTGAAGGCAATCTCCTCACACCCACACAACTCGGTTTCTGTCCTCATCACAGCACTACAACTACTGCAGTAATATCTTAAACCCAAGGAAACTCGACTACTTTATAGAAACAAAAATTCCTAACACAAGAATCTAAACTGTTCTTAGCTCAAGAGTATCTACTCCTACCCCATTATATGCTGGCCCAATCCTAACTAACCTCCAAAAGAATCCTCCACTAAAGATTTGCCAATAATCTCCCATTTCACTCACACCTGCCTTTCTTTAAAAAAACTCCGCTGGCTAGAATTTCAACTCCTCCTACCTCAACTTCACCTGACCCAGTCTATCTTTCACCAACCCCTAGCCTGTTGCACTTTTTGCAACTCTTGTCTGCTTATGTTCCTAACTGTGAACTATGCAGCTATGACCAACATCTCCTACAAACCCAATAAATCCCCTGGCAAACAACTTTATAGTCACTCAGTCACCTATGCCTGGACTATATCTGATCACTTAATAACACACACTGTTTCAAAGAAGCATCAAAGGAATAAACTCCTGGACCTGCTACTGTACTAATCCTACTTGAATTCTACACCATCTGCCTCTGCTCTCCTCTGTTCTTAATGTTTTTTCTCATCATATGTCCATGACTGTGTGTATTTTAAATCATCTTGCTTCAGTGCAGAACCCTCATAGGTTCTTCACATTGCTGTTTTCTCCTTTCCATCTTTACAATCCATTTTTCTGACTCTTTCGAAATCACTAACAGTGCTCCTTGCAACTATCCTTTGACTTTTTCTGCTATCAACATCGATGGTGCAATATGTTTTTTTTTAACTCAGACCGTTACCTTACTATTGTTATGATTTATGTGTGGCATAACTCTCTGTAATGTCTTTCTCTAAAAGTTTTGTTTAATACTTATTGTATTTCTGTTGGAGATATTCTCCTTGGGTCTCTGCTGAAAAAATGGCATAAATGTCAAATAAATGCATTGTATTTATGATTTTGAACACCTTGTGTCACGTGAGTAAAATGGTCGTATCATGTAATCAGAGAATGTTTCTGAGAGGTAAGTCTGAGGATAAGTTATAGGTCAGGTAAGTGCCTCATGACATTCTGTGTGCATACATCTCTTAATGCAACTGGATATAATACTATTTCTGCCAGAAAACGCCATTTCCAGTTAGACAGCTTACTGAATGAATTTGGCTTGTGCTGACATGTTTTATGCACATAAAGATATCCTTAGTAACTCCAGATAATATTTGTTATAATAAGTGCCCACTCTAGTTAAGAGATGTCTGTTCATCACAGCAAGACAAACTCTGTTATTTAATCTGATGGCTAGTAACAATGACTGTTGAGTCTTTTCCTGAGCTTTTAAGAGTTCAGTAGTACAGTTCTGTTAGTTTGCTGTTACCAAGGGTTTGGGCTAGTGGCATCATCCTGTTAACATGGTTTTCCAAGGTACAATAGAAAGGGTACATTGTCCTGCATAAATCAGAATACCTAAAATAAACAATGATCTTAACCACTTTGGAAATACTAACAATGCTAAAGTAGTTGTCAATTTGGAGTACCTGGAGCAGAGCTAACAGGGCAGAAATGCAAGCCAATTACTCCTTCAGGATTAAATTATGGAGGCTTTATATATTTGGCTGTTATTGGTTATTGGGAAAGGAAATGTAGTGGAACCTGCAACATGAATATATGATCAGAATATCTGATACAACTTTTGCAATTATTCAAATTCACATCTCAATCTAATAGGAACTAGCCGTTTTACAACTTGTAGAAGAAAGGATTCAGTTTTTCATCACCTTCCACTTACCAACTTCATGTGTTCACATGTTCGTTTGTTTCTTTGCTTAATATGGAAAATGGTAAATTTAAAAGACAAATGCATTATGTGGTGGTGTGTTGAATAAAACCGACTATTTTGGGGAGGCATAATTTACTTAAAGCACAAAGAAAATTAAGAGATACAAAGCAGCACATGCATTTACACAAAGCAAAATAATTAGGGAGAGACAAAAAATATATATTTTTGGAATTAAATGGTGTATTATGATTAGGTGAGGAGTGCAACTGGGTAACAATAGAATATGCATGCACATGCTCACACACACACACTATACATAATCATTATTAGTTTTCTTTTCATTTGCAAGTAGAAAGTACAGTGAAAAGTATCCTGTTTTGTACAGATGACACAGGATTCTTACAAGCAGCTCAGCGCAGTAGTTACTCTGCCTTAATGACACCATCTATTTGTCTTTTCTGAGAAGGGAAGAATGTCATATATCGAGATTTGAAATTTGCCTTACATTGCCCACCTTTCTTTTAAAACTGAGAGACAAGATATTGTAAGGGATTAAAAGAGCAGCACATTTCAGAAAAGTATTAGTCATCGGTGCTGCTATAATCACCTTGGAAATGTTCTGAACACCCAAGTCCCACTTGTTAATCAGCATGAAGAAATGTGGTGTGCCTAATGGAAACTTAATGAGTGATATAATTTTACAGACTAAAGGCCAACCTCTTTAGGAGAAGAAGAGATAATTCATTCTCCTTTAATTGGTTGTTCAGTCCACTTCTGAACACTCAGTACTTGAAAATTAGAGCTGGTATTTAACATTAGGGACAGTACAATTAATCTAAATGTCATTCTTTCCACACAATTCTATCATCTGACTAAACCTCTGGCAAGAACCACAGCCAAAATGTATTATGTACAGTAAGAAAGGATGAACTGAATGCATTCTGACTGCATTTATTATGTTTTCTTAATGGTCACAGCAAAATGAGGTAAAGAAAAAAAAAACTGTAGTGATGTGAAGAGCTTAAATGAAAAAACACCTTAATTAGATTATGGTAAAAATATATTCTGACTGCTTTTTCAGAGCATTACAAAAATGTCAGTCTGTTCTACTAGAGAGCTTTCTTGAGTTTACTCATTTTGTTAAGATATATATTGTAGTACATGTAGAAAGAATAATCCACCACTGTAACCATTGAGACCCTAAACTACTAGTTAATTTGATAATGAACCCCAGATACACTAATAGGTGTAGCTGAGATCACTTGATCATTGGTGTTATCTATGTGAGGATAGGATTCTTTTATGCTCCTAACGTTGTTTACCAATAACAAAACAATTGTATAAATATTTGATTCAATGTACCTACCCCACATTTATTAATTCCAACAAGAACACATGCACGCTGCTTGGAAAGACAATACTTGCTAGACACCTTAATGCAAGGACTGAAGCTCTGTGAATTATGGGGGAGGAGCTTATGAATCAAACCTTTATCAACACCAATAATGCAAAAACACGTAAAACAGCGACCAGCAGGAAAGAATGAATAAAATGAAATCTTTACTGACACAAATATCCAAAGCGCTTTTCGTCAAGCCCAATGCTTGACTTCTTCAAAGGAAATGACATAACATTAACATCCACATTAATATAGTTACATAAATTATTCAATTAAATTAGGAGCAGCCTGCCTCAATTAAACATCAATCTAATGTTAAATCATGCCAGTACTTTTATAATACATATACAACTCTACTGTGTTACTTAAAACCGTGAACAATATACATGTATAAATATTTCCAAGTGAACAAATGTATATATAAGAATATATGAAAAATAAAAAATAAAAATATATATATATATATATATATATATATATATATATATATATATATATATATATAAAATGTCATCTTTTGAGATTCTTTAGTTTTAAAAGACTAGCAACTGAACAGGTGTCATTTATCCCAGGATGGCAGTAAGCGTGCAGTCTCACCTGCCATAATAACTCTGTTTCCTCTAATTTTAAAGGTCTAGGACCTCCTCTTTGGTCCATCGGGGTATGGTCAATTGCAGTAAATTTAAAACTATGATTAGGATAAATACCAATATGTTTTGCTAGAGCATTCTCCATTTTTAGATTTTTAATAGCATATGTGTGTTCGTATATGCGGTCTCTTAGCCTTCTCACAGTTTTTCCAATGTAGAAGGCCGGACATAATTTGCATCTAGCTAAATATGTTACAAATGATGAGTTACAGTTTAATTTAAAACCTATTTTGTATGTAAAATTCCTAATACTGAAATGTGTACCCTCCTCAATATATTTACAATAATTACAATTCTGGCATTTGTGCATGCCTGCATTCAACACTGATCTAGCTGTCTTTACTTCCAGAATGTTTTTCATATTTCTCCCCCTGCTGTACACTACTTGAGGTTGACATCCCACTTTCTTATAAACATCCGGATAAAGTTTAAACAGTTCCCAGTTCTTAAGGATAATGTCCTTGCATAACCCACTATTTAGATTAAAAGTAGTGATGAATGTAGGTATTAGTACATCCTCATCCGGTGCCTCCAAAGTTGTTTCACAAACTAAGGATGTATTCATATCCACAGGTACATCAAAATGCACATTCAAATCAGAGTTATTAATGTGGGGAATACAGGGAGTATCAGGTCCATTAATAAATGTAGTAGTATTTTCCCCCATTATAAAATTCACAGAGTTGTAATTAACAACTGGCAATAATGGTGTTATGTTGTCTTTTTTCGACAACTTCCTGAATCAGCTGGTTTAACATTCCATCAGGGTATCCTCTTGCAATAAACATGTTCCTTAGGTTTAAACACTCATCGTTAAAATCATCATCCAATGTAATCATTCTCGCAGCCCGTACCAGCTGACCCTTAACCACAGATCTTTTTTGTGAGAAAGGGTGACAAGTGCAAGATGGATTTTTGCAGTGTGTTAAGCATTAAATCTTTATTCAACCATACATCTAAGTATGCAATATTTTCAGTAGAAAATGTGGATGTAAATTCTAAAAAGTCTGTACTTTGATTAAAATGATGTAACATCATTGTAGCTTCACTTTCTGTAATATAAGCAAGTATAAAAATATCGTCTAGGAATCGCGTATATAACAGGAATCTTTCATAGTAAGGGTTTACACCTGAGAAAACATAATGTGACTCCCAGTAGGCCATAACCAAATTGGCTATGCTGCCACCACATGGGGATCCCATAGCGACACCTACTTTTTGTTTGTAAAAGTCGTCACAGAATATAAAAAAATTGTAAGACAGCACCAAGTCTCCTAATATTGTTACCAAATCTAGTTCTCTATCTGGTGCATTATGTTTCCTCAACATAAAATTAACCCATTCTAAAGCTGTGTCCTACTATACAAATCCTTTACGTCTATTGTTATAAAATTAGTTTCCTTATTAAACGAAACCTTACTAATTGTCTCCAAATAAGACCATGAGTCCTTACAGATCTGTCTTTCCTTACGTACATATTTCTGAAGGATAGAATCGACCACCTTTGCACAGGTATATGTGGGTGATCCCCTGCTGTCAACCAATAATCTTAACGGTGGATTATCAATACTCTTATGTATTTTAGGGATACCAAAGACGCATGAAAATTAGGATAAGATGTAATCAAATAGTCATGCGTCTTCAAATCAATTTTATTTTCAATAAATAAGTCCTCAATAGTATCCTTAAT
Organism: Protopterus annectens; assembly: GCF_019279795.1. Classification (NCBI taxonomy): domain Eukaryota; kingdom Metazoa; phylum Chordata; order Ceratodontiformes; family Protopteridae; genus Protopterus; species Protopterus annectens. The sequence goes on from NC_056749.1 coordinate 336,854,541, forward strand.
AAGCTTATAAGCACTGTTTACTTCAGATCTAGAACTGTGGTCATACTTATCAGTATTCAAAATCTCATACATCCTCTTCTCATAATCACTGGTGGTAAAAACCACTAGTCCTCCTCCCTTATCAGGTTTACAGAACCTTAAGTTCTGAGTTCCTAGGAATTCAATGAAGTCCATTTCCACCTTAGACATATTATTAGTGCCATAATTGTGAACCATGTTATTAGTCATATGTCTCAAATCCAGTTCACAACACCTCTCAAACACCTCCAATACTGGGTGTAGTGGAGGATTGAATGTACTTGGAACATGTAATTGATTGGAACCAACAGGGTCCCCATGGTCACCTAACAATATTTTAAAGTTAATTTAACATCTAGTATAGTGTTGACAATATTCATAGATTTTGTTGGTACAAAGCTGAACCCCTTAGAAAATAAGGCAAGCATCTCACTATCGAATTTAACATCACTGAAGTTATACAGGTTAAAATCCCCTGAAGTATTTTTTACAATTTCAACAAGGGGCGAAAAGTAGCAGGTGAAACCATAACTTCATCTGTCACATTCAATTCTAAACTGTTATTATAAAATGTCTCAACATCGATGTCATTAGTGTTAGGAAAGTCAGTGTATGTAACATAGTCATAGTTGTCCAAAGTCTCTGCATATACACACGACCTGTCATTAACATGGCCCAAGACTACTGATTGTTCCCCCACCTCGGTGCAAATCTCTGCTGATATGAGTTCTTGTTCTTGGGTCTGGCACCTAAAAAAGAAGAAGTAAACCCCTGGTTCGTGTTATTAACGTTACTTCTCATATGGTAATTACTGCCGCTCCTCAACCTCTGACTCCATGGTGTACTAGTATGTTCATTAATAGCATTAAAGTTGTCAGATCGATCGTCACCATTGTGCCTAGCATCACTTACTCCTGTATGTCCAGCGTCAAAGAATTGAGATGGTAAAGGTTCATTGTGGCTTGTAGAGTTGTTGTTAGTACTAAAATAAAACAACCCATTCTTCCAAACCTGACTATTAGGTGGTTTGGGGTAAGCCATCCCAGTCCTGTAAGCTTCAGAATCCCTGCTCAATTTTTTGAGTTTTTGCTGGTACAATTTAGACAAATGGTTGTCTATGCTGTCAAATGTCCGTTCATATTCAAACTTATATCTGTTAAATTGAATGTCAGTGGATATAGAATTATTTAGAGTTATCATATGTTGAGATAACTCGTCAATCCAACAATTATAGTGCTTCACAAACAAGGCCAATAACTCTAATCCTTGGTTATCAAACAAGTTGACTAGTTCTGTATGAAAAACAGAACCAGCCTCTAGTCCAGTAGGATAAGGTGAGCGCCTCAATCCTTTAGGTACAATCTTACGCACCAAGCATTCATTAAAATAAGCTACTTCAAGTTGTAGCTTTTTAAGTTTCAAAAGACACGCATCAAACACTTTCAACTTTACAGAAATGCTCTCGTTATTCTGGTTGTTACTACAGTTCCCCACCGGGTCCTGCCTTGTGCTATTGGAACCGTTAGTGTTTGTGGTTTCCGATAAACAAAACTGATTGTTAAGCCAAAGTGGTTTAATAACAGCAGCACAAGTATTATTGTTATTACCTTCTTCTGTTGAAGATGTTCGCCTCGGCAGGTTTTTTGACTGAAGAGCATTCGGTGTTGTCTGAAGTAATTGAGGTATCTGTAAAGTATCCGTTACACAACGAACACCAGCAGGCTTCACAATTTGGTTAACGGATGTAATAGTCTCTCCTTCACAAAAGTTAAATGTACCACGTGGAATTGGTTCTCCGTTAACGTTAGCTGACCCAAGAGAACGGTTGTCAGAGTGGTCACTTGGTCGCAGGTGTAATACGGAACCAGTCGCATCATCTCCCATTGGTGTATTTTCATTGTCGCAATTAGCTAAGTGCAAACCAGAATGTATTACTTGAGTTTGATTATGTTTAAAAGGTACTGCCAAAGTTTGATTATGTTTGAGTACCATAGTACCGACATTGTTCACGTTGTGACAAAATTGCTGTTTCAATAAATCCACAGTTTTTGTATAAGCTTCGCGAAAATCACGGTTTTCGCGATTTTCAGCATCAATTTTGTCAAGTCTTAAATGCAGGCTCTCCAATTTCTTACTAATATTGTCAAGTATATTACCAACGAACGGGTGTGCATCCACATCCAAGTGCAACAAGAACACATGCACGCTGCTTGGAAAGACAATACTTGCTAGACACCTTAATGCAAGGACTGAAGCTCTGTGAATTATGGGGGAGGAGCTTATGAATCAAACCTTTATCAACACCAGCTAACAGGGCTGAGCAAGCTGTAATGCAGCCTCCCCACTTGCATGGAAGGCTAATCAAACTCGGGTCATTTGAGGTGTAGTCATGGGACAAACATCTGCACAGAAAGCTATCAGTCCAAATTTGTCTTTCTGGCCCCATTTTGTAAAATATACACGGTCTGATTGAAACACATTTGTTTTTATCCCCACTGGTAAGTGAGGAAAAAAAAAAAAAGAAAAATCTCTAAACACAGTTCAAGTAATCTAGGCTTTCATACAAATAAAATGCCAACAAAATGAAATAGGATGTTTGAAGGAACACTCTGTAAGCTCAACACACCATTATTGATATATCTTCATTCAGTTATACAGGACTTGGTTAATTGCCCATTTGGCTGAATCACAAATGACTACATTCTAATTGCTGAAAAGTACTAGAGACGTCATAATCACCATCGAACCACTTTTCTCTCTTTTCTAGATGGGGTTGGGGTGCCATGTCAGCTATTGCTATCAATCTGTATTCTGTATTTAATGCCACTCTCCTACCTGCTTTGACAGCCATACCTGACTGTTGCAGGTCTATACTCATGCCTCTTTAATGGGTGCCCTTGTGTTTTGTACACCTTGCTTTTCAGCTTCTGTGGCATAATTATATCACACAGTACTCCTTTCAGTAAAAATCCTTTCAGTAAAAATCCAATTACCAGGTAAATCTTCTTGTATATCTCTATTTTATATTATAGAAAAAGGTGTAGCAAAGCTACATTAAGGAAAATGGACTTTCAGTCAAATGATCATTCCACTAAATGGGCTTTTTAGTAAATTCAACACAGTAAGTTGCCATGCAGTGAAATTGTAATTATCCATCAACTACATGACAGGCATCCCTTCATGCTGAGATCATTCCAAATCAGAGAAAGGAAGACAAATTCAGAAAATTAAAAACAGAAGTACTAATTTTCCTTGGGATACTTCATCCTCAGACTGCATATAATGAAAAAAATGTCAACCTTAATGCACATTGAGCAATCAGCAGATGAGCAAAACAGATCTTGAGCTAAAAAGCTCAATATTAAAAGGAGCAAAATAAAAACATTGGCGATAATAAGTTCCTTAAGTTAAAGTACAAGATATTGACACTACACACCCCATTTCCACATATGTCACTTAAAAATGAGCTCATCTACTGACTAGGAACATTTAGCCAACCAAAGGTTTAATGGCTCAAAGTAAATTCTCATCATTATGCCTTTGACTTATACAAGAAAATAGCTCAGTTACATTACAAACCGGAGAAAAACACTATACAGTTTTCTTGTCCTAAGATTAAGAACATCAGCCTTTGTCTCGTCTGTCACCTGATCAAACTGGATTATCGATACTGTTAGGTTTCTATATTTTTCTAACTCAGTGATTCTTTATCATATTTGTTAAACTCAAATGACTGTGGAGCAGAGATTTTGCAAAAACCTGATTTCACCCTACACATGGAGAAGAAACTTTTTCCATATTTGTGAGAGTGCCAGAGAACACATTACCTCAGGAAGTGAGTAATTTAAATAAATCTGTTAACTAGTACAGGGGACTAATCCCCAAGGACCTTTTCCAGACTCAGTCCAGGGTTACATTAGCACTGCCTGGTTAAGTGACAAAAGTCACACAGGAAGACAAATGCAGGCAAATATCTTGCTTTTCCAGAAATGTTTAACACCTCAAGGCAATATGCAAGGCCAACCATTTTATGTTGCTGCCAGCTTCATTCACTGATTATTGGACTCCACTTTTACAGCATACATTTTCTGTTCAGTGGACGAATGTTGTTACCAATCTACCAACATTGAGTGGTCGGTCAGCATTATGCTGTTACATTTCTAGTTCTTATTTTAGTGTACTGCAATATATTTGTTTCTTCTTGGTTTGTTATATCAAAGTAAACTTTATTGTCATTGAGAATCACACAAGTGCAAATTCTGAATGAAATTCTGTATCTCTAGACTCACATGCAGATATAACACAGACTTAGTATGACAAGACATTTAATACATAAATGACTACTTACTATACTGATAATCCTAACATTGCACAGAAATTAAACTCACTTTAACATTTATTATACAGTGATCTTTATTATACAGTGATCTCGTTGCCTTGTTGAGTACTGCACAGTACTGAGGTAAGACATTGCATTAAAGACTTGCACTGACTGCACTGTGACTGACTTACATTACATATTAGGTAATGGGAGATTTTTCTTACCTTACTACTGCCCCAGATGACCACTGAATTATATGAAAGCTTTTAAATATTTTTTGTGGAAATGTCTGATACTATTTTAGCTTGGGTCATTGTTGAGAAAACTGGACCAGTCCACCTAATAAGTTAAGATAAATCTGTCTAGATTAGGGTTACCACCTGTTCCACTCTGCAAGGGACAATCCCTTTTTGGGCAGTTGTGTCCTGCAAAGAAATCGAAAAAAATGGCAAATGTCCTGAAATTTTAGGACAAACATATTTCCTATATTTTATGTAATAGTTGCATAAAACAGTTATTCTGAAACACCTAAATGTGATAAGAGACAGAATAAGCAACTAAAATGCTACAAGAATAAGCTTTTATGTAGGCCAAAAAGTGAGGTTCTGATCTTTGTACTGGCTGTGGCTATGTTTTGCCCTGCAAAATCTGACGTTTGTATCAAAAATGTCCCAATTTGGGCATTTGAAAAGGTGCCAACCCTAGTCTAGACATATGGAACAGCTGGAATGTCTACAGAGATACCATACTAAAAGGATAACAGGCCTAAACAACATGTCCTACATGACATGAACTGACTTAAAGCCCTGTCAATATCATACATACTGCTAAGAGGTGACCTTTGTCTGGCATACAGTGCATCTTCCGACCAAATACTACTACACACCAGCAAGTACAGAGATATGTGGTCTAAACCTTTTCTGCAACATCAACAGAACGGTTGGGTGGTACAGGTATTTTGCATGGGTCACCTCAATTTATCTATGGTATGATCCCAGTTTTTCTCATTAAAAGTAATATAATTATTGACCATGGGATGGATAAGACCAAACTATAACCAAACAGGATAGGATATTTCAAGAATCAAAAGGGAAATTGTATAGGCTTAAAATGGCCCATAAGCACAGCTAGCCTAGTACTTACCAAAGAAACTCTGAATGTATAATGAACTAAATAAATACTTTTTTTTTTATTGTAAATTGGTTTGTTTTTAAGCAAATTGTTGTACTTTTCAGTTTTGGAAACTGTTTTCTGAGCAGTAATAGCATGAAATATTGATTTTGTTTGTAGATTGGTCACATCAAAGAATTATGATTTTTTTTTATATACATTTGTGATTTTATGGGTTATTGATGTCGTTTTATGAAATGAAACATTTGTGTCTATCATTTTAATTTATTTTGTTTTATTTATTTTTTTTACTTCTTATGGTCTTAGAGCTACTGAATATGGATGCATAGGCCCTTTTTAGGAGGTATTTAGAAGTATTTACGTAAGTAGTTAGTTATCTCGGCCATCTTTTTTTTACTCTTGTGAACTGATGTTAAATTGGAGTTTAAAAGTCCTTGTCCAACAGAAGCATGCGTTACAGATCGTGGATGCTTCTGGACTACGTACATTTTGCAGAAGGACATTCAGAACAGAAGTTGCTTCAATTTCTAGAATAAACTCTGGTGCCCTTCCTTGCACATGCTGAAGGATGGTTACTAAACTGTGCAGATGTGGATAGATTTTTATATGAACTTAAACCTGGATTTGTCATCTGTAAGAAGGTAAGCTTAAATGAATGACCTGTTTGGAATTAATTGCATTCATTGGTTTAGTTTATTCTCTTGCAGGATACAATTTGTTTCACATTTATGGTGGCTACTTTGTCTGATTTTGTATGGAGATCAGTATAGTATTTCAGATATTTCTTTAATAGTTGCTTTTGAAATGTGTTTTATAAATGTTCTGTACTATGCTTAATGCTGGGGGAAAAAGTTGTACTTTGTATTCTGTCATGTGTTTATTTTGTGCTGTGCTGTGTGGACTGTTACATGTTATGGGCATTTTCTACCCCTAAGTCATCTGCATGTTATTATGAGCAGATTTTCTTGAAATTGAGTGTGCATTCTGAACATTTTTTTCTGATCTATATGTGACCAAGACAGTAGCTTATAAATGTTTGATAGACAGCCTTCTTTACTTTCTCATACAAATGTTCCAATGATATATTGTGGTAAGGATGGAAGAGTTATAAACAGCTTGTGGTTATGGCATGTGGCAGTAAGGCAACAGAGTGCAAAGATTAAACATATTTATGATTATCAAGTACAATAGTGAGTCATAGACAATTATTGATTTAGGTTTGGTGGGAAGATTGAACTTGGCCCCATGGTGATTTATGTAAGTGGGGCTAATATTACTATGGCCTTTAAACTGAATAAAATAATTTACATAAATGATGAATCTAAACTTCCTGTGAGGTCTAATGTACTCTGAATCAAGCTTGTGAAGTAAAGCTTGTGTAAGAGCAATATAAGAAGTCAAGTATCTAGGAATACAATTAAGTATATAATGAATTAAAATAATAAGCATTAAAACTCATACAAAACATGTTGAAAGATAAAGCAAATAAATAATGCATGTGTGTGATTAGTTTAAAAACAAGTACAAAAGTTTAAGACTGATAAAAATGATTGGAGCTATGCACTGGTAGAGTTTTAAAGCTTTTAGTTTTAAGGCAGGAGTAACAGAAATACATTTATTAATTCCTGGGTATGCTGAAGCATTTACATTTATTTTCCAATAGAACTCTTGGAACACCCCCCCCCCCCCAGACATTTCTTGAAACAATATCTAAAAAATGCCAACGTAGAATGTACAGAAATTTCAGCAAGAAATAGAATATTTATAAAGTGAACTACCTTTGTTTTGTCTTTTAAGCTGTCTCTTGTTTTTTCCAGCATAGAAACTTGTGCAAGTAGGCAGCATATGGTGCAAATTATACCTTAGGTTATTCATTTGCCAAATACAAGTTCAACTTTAGACTTACAGTAGTTGTCCAACACTATGGTTTTTTGTTCTAAAATATATGAACATTGGAAACTAGCACCACATTTTCTAGTTTCTAAAGATGTCCTTTGGGGTAAACTAATGGCATTTTCAAAAATGTTTCAGTTTGTTTTCCTATCTTGTAAACAATTTTAGGTCTCTCCCCCATGGTAATAAATATAGTTTTCACCTGCCTTAAAAATGTTCCAATTGTTTGCAACTTCTACTTTGATTGCTTTGAATTGTGAGTTATATTTTACTAAAAAAAATTAGTAAAATGTATGTGGTGTAATCAGAGTTTGTACAAGGCTCTAAAGATGAACCAAGTAAAGGAAGATATTTTGTCCCCCATCCCCCTGAGACTTTCTCTTTAATGGGTGATAAACACTCATAAGTATATTTCTGTGGTACAACACTGCATATTTCTGGGGTACAGCATTTTCTGGCAGCTTGCACTCGTTGGCCTTTGAAGATGTTTTTCTTACAATGTAGTGGATGACAACTTGAAAAATGCAAATAGTGATTCAAACAAAGTAGGTTTTCTGTGTATTTTTGAGAGAAAACATTTTTGTTTACAATCCTTCAAGTCTAATCTGGTCATGGAAGAAATGGTGGGTAAATTTTAAAAATGAAGTAGAGTTATTAAAGAATTCAATGAATTCTGTAACTTGTCTGTCAGGGTCCAAAGGATGGAAAATGTCATCCAGATAATGACAAAACAGTTGCCAAAAGTAATTGTAAATGGACTTGAATATCAAGTTCTTTCTCCCACCACTACATTACCAAACTGGCATAAATGGGGACACACATGGCCACCATAGCTATGCCTCATTTTTGTTTAAAATACTCTCCCTAAAAAAAAAAATGAAGTTATTCGTTAACATGAGTTACAACAGAGTGGTGATGAAATTAATCATGGATTTATCAAAAGTGCTCAGGTTAAGTAAAAGCAAGGTGAAAATAATTTGAGGCCAGTCTCGTGAGGACTACTAATTAATAAGTCATTCACATCTACTGTGAGAAAACTGCAATCATCATTATATGCTTGCTGGGTGATCTTAGGGAAGTTACAGGAGTCTTTTAAGATTTGCTTAACCTTAGGTAGACAATTTTTAAATAAATTGTCCATGAAAACTGCCAGGAGGTACTTTTTAGATCCCTTAACTGCCACAAGTAACCTATAAGGGGGACTAGAAACATCTATGTGGACCTTGGGTATACCAAAGTGTACTGGCATCAAACGCTGAGGGTTAGACAGGAAATTGTAAGTGTATCAACATTGATAACCTATAATTGAGTCTTCTAAGAGTAGGTCAATTTTCTGGTATGCAATAAAGATTTCATTACAGGAGACTGTAATATGGTTGTGTGACTCAGGTAGCATACTATAGATATGACCCACAAAAATGTATTTATTTATTGCATTTGTTTACTGGGAATATCCACTGGGCCTAGGAGAGCCCATTTTCAGTGGAGTCCCAGGGAGAAAAGATCCACATAACAGTATTAAGAAAAAATATGTAAAATACAGGGAAAATACAATTTAAATTACAGAAACTAAACTATTTCAGTTACAGAAACTTAACACTTACAGAAACTTACAGAAACTAAACCTAACTAGCAAGCAATACAGTAGCAGTAATAGGCATGGATTGGCAAAGAAATCAAACGGTATAAAATATATGTCAGAGTATGAACTGTATTACAATAAGTATCTTGGATCTGAAATGAAGAGGACACTAGCAGAGAAGAAAGACATGGAGGAAATAATGCAGGAGAGTTTGTGAGGAAGGTATAGAGAGAGAGGAGGGTGGCTAGGTAGGTAAAGTAACAGAGTTAGGCAACAGATAAGGAAATTAGAGTACAGGCTGGATAGAAAAACAGAGGGGAAAAGTAAGGAGAGCTGAGTCTGGCTGAGAGTTGTTTTTTGGCATGGGCATAGCCAGCAATAGGAGAGATGTTGTCTTGGTGAATGTTTTAAGGAGGCTTTTGATTGAGTTTATTGTGAATGGGAGGGAGTTCCAAACTTTGGAATCTGTAAAGGAATAGAGCATTTGTCCAGCTGGGTGTTTGGGTTTGTCAACTTTGAGCAAGGTTTTATTTTCTAATCTAAGGGTCTATTTGGTTGGTATAAGGACAGTAGAAAGAGAAGGGCATTAATTTATGTGCTGTAGTTAAGTATAGGTAGTTGAGGTGCAGTGGTAGCTCAAACCAGTTTAGTTGCTGTAAGGAGGAGCAGTGGTGGGCTGAGAGCCTATTGTAACATGTGTCTAGCTTGGTTCCAAGGGATGAGTGATGTTTGTAAAGATAGGGACACCGTATAGCAGAGATGGAAGTAGAAAGGCTGAGGCTAGAGCCTTTTTTGAATTATGATTAAGGTAATAGTTGTGCCTGTAGAGGAGAGAATGTGGAGGTCAAATGTTTTCGTCAATGGTGACCCCTAACAGTTTTGTGCTGGAAACAACTTCGATGTTGGTATTGTTCTGGGAGTGGATGTGAAAATTGGCTCTGATTAGGGGTGTTGTTTTTTTTTTTTTTTTTTGGAGTGAATAGAATCAGTTTTGTCTTATTTGGGTTGAGAGCAAGATGGTTGTGTTGACATCCAGTTTTCAGTGGATGTAAAAAGCTTGTTGGGTTAGGAATTGTAGCTCTGAAGGGGTTTTGGCAGTGCAGATGATTGTAGAATCATCTGCATATTGGATCACAGTGGCATGAGAAATGGAGTTATGGAAGTTGTTGATAAATATATTGAATAACAGGGGGCCCAATATGGAACCTTGGGGTACACCTGTAGTAATGTTGAGGAATGAGGAACAGGATTGCTGCCATTTTGTTGACCGATATCTGCCAGATAGTTTGAGAACCAGTATAGGGTTGGAGAGGAGACACCTAGATTATTGAGTTTAGAGAGTAGAAGGGGGTGGGATATGGTGTTGAAGGGTTTTAAAAGGTCAAGAAAAAAGACTGGAGACAATTTGGTTGGCATCACATGCTTGATTTATGGTATTGAGAAAAGAAATGAGAGCAGTGTTTGTGCTATGGCCTGGCCTTGTTGGGTTGGGGTGAGAATTTGATTGTTAACTAAGTGGTTGAGGAGTTGGCTATGCACACATTTGTCTAATATTTTAGAGATGGGAGAGAGGATAGCGATAGGCCGGAAGTTAGAGATATCTGAATTCTTGCCACCTTTATGGAGAGGAAGAATGCATGCTTTCTTCCAGATATTTGGGATGTAGGATTCTTGAATAGATCTGTTGATAAGTATACTGATGGGGTAGGCTATGGAGCTTGCGTCTGTTTTTAGGAACTCTAAATAGGTTATCAGGAGCATTTGTACAAGGTTTTAGATTTAGAAGGAGTTTTATTATGGTGTGTGTGGGAACAGAAGAGGAAGAAAATTTAGGGAGAGAGAAGATTTTAGATGAGTGGGTGTTTGAGTTAGTGTCAGAAGAGGGGAAAGGTGGTAGTCAATTTGGCAATGGATTCTATAAATTGTGAGCTGAAGAGACAGAAGGTGTTTTATCAGGGTGTGGGCAAGGATTGGTGTTAGAGCCTGGGTGGAGTAGGAATGTTATAGCTCCCCAGAATTTTTGAGGGATTTGGTCCTGTAGCCTATGGAAATATTATTTTTTGTTTTTGGTGACTTGTTTTTTGGCCTGATTATGTAGCTGTTTATATAGTGCTAGGTCAGCTGGGTTTTTGTGTTTTTGTCAGGCTTTCCATACTTTATCTCTAGTAGACATGATTTGTTTGGTGGATTTGGTAAGCCAGGTAGCATGATTACATTTGACCCTTTTCAGCCGAGATGGAGCTACGCTCTCTAGGATTTTGAGGAATGTTGAATTGAAAGATTCAACTGCTTCATCAACAGGGATGGTTCTTAATGGTGCACAGTTAGTATTGTGTAAAATTACATTTAGGATTTCTGGTGAGAAATGGGATAGGTTTCTGATATGTTAGTTGGTGGTTATTTGTGGCTGAGGTAGGTTTACATATAGCAAAGGCTGGAAGGTGGTCACTGATGCTGTTTGATAAAGTCCCAGAGAAGGAGATCTTTTTGAGGTCAGATCCAGTCTGAGTGAGCCTTTGTTATTTTTATTATTGGGCCCGGTAATATCAGTAATTAGTAGGGTGTATTTAAATAAGTTGATGTTAGTTTGGGGGTTGTGGTTTGTGATGTCTAGCCAGTTGATGTTAACATCTCCCAGGATGACTGTTTCATTTTGGATATTTTTGGATGACCAGGCAAGAATTTCTTCTAGTATTGGAATATTGTTACCTGGGGGAATGTACAACACTATAATGTAGAGGGATTTGAACATATTTAGCTTTAGGTGGGTCAGGTCACTGGGAGTTCTGCTCTGGAGAACTGTGGAATAGATTTATTGAAAGGCACTACAGTGTGGGTATTAGAAAATTCCTCCACCTTTTCTGTGTGGCCTGTCATGTCTAAGGCATGTATTGTTGGGAAGAAGGAATTCAGTGTTGCTGATATAGGGTTTAAGCCATGTCTCAGTTATGGCAGTGAAGTTGGGTTTGTTCATGCTTGGAAATGGGGTTTTGTTCTTGATGCTTTGTAAGTTAATGGTAGTGAAATTCAAGGATTTCATGGTTTTGAGGGGTGGATAATGGGCCTGGGTTTGGGTGTATGTCACCACATTTGATTAATTTTGAGTGGGAGAACAGGTTTTTAGAGACATGATGTAGTCTGGTTTTGTGGTTTGGGTTTTGTTAGATTGGTGTGGTTGTTATGTAGAGGAAGGAATGTCACTCTATTGTGTAATGTCTGTGGTATATAAGGAAGAGCCTATTTTGGAATAGCTTGGGAGAGATTGTGTATGTGTGGATGCTGAGTATGTTAATTTAGAAGATATATAAGTTGTGTGATGGGATGTAAGGTGGAAGAGTAGATAGAGGTGTAAGGAGATGAGGATAATAATATTGGAGTATAGAGGCATACTGTTAGGGTATAATTAGGTAGGAGATAGAGTATTGGTGGGGAAGCGGGGGTGGAGTTAGATGAGTTGAGATGGGAGGTCAAGGTTGTAGTGGGTGTGGTGTGGTTAGGTATAAATTAGATGAGCTCGGGGTGGGTGGGAATGGGGTAGGGTAGGGGAGCTGGGTGGGAATGGGGTAGGGTAGAGGAGCTAAGTGAGGGTGAATGGAGCGGGTACTTCCTAGAACAGTAAGTTCCTGATAGTTCCTGATTCAGCAAAAACTATCTACAAGCTATGAACTAAGCAGGGCTGAGGGAAATTATTTTCTTATTTTCTTTTGTTATTTAGGCACTTTGTTCATTTCTAGGCACTTTGTTAATTTCTTAGGTTAGTCTATCTGGTTAGTCTATCTGCCAAGATAATTCCGCCTGTTTTGTCTGGCTTCATGATATGCAGTAAACTGTCAAATGTTAAGTCTTGTAGTACTACATTTACATCAGTTGTCAGGTTGTGATAAAAATGGGAACAAGTGGATGAAAATGAATACTAATCCCTTTCACAACTGTTTTCAAAAATGGAAGCTAGGTATGGTGTAGGGGGGTTATAAATACTTTTTTTTTAACTGAGCATTGTCATTTTGAAGTGAAGGGATAAATCTGAAAATCAAGCTTTCTAGTCAGTAGTATCCAACTTGAAATGGGGAACAAATTTATACCTTTTGATAATAAGGGAAAATGAGTTTTAGTAAAAGAAATGTCAGTGTAGTTATAGATATAAAAACCTTTGTGATGAAGTAATGTGTTCCCTGTCGAGGATTAACTTGTTTATTTCATCATCCATAGGGTAGGCAACCAAAGAATTTACTCAGTAACTGTTCTCAAGGAGATTTAACCCAACTTATTGAGTTACTAACACACTGGGCAAATTAAGATGAATGATTCAGCATACCAGGAATTAATGAATGTATTTCTATTACTCCTGCCCTAAAGCTGCTTCAGTCATTGTTATTATTCTTAAATTAGTTTCACACACATGCATGTTTGTCTTGCTTTTCCTTTTAGATTCCTTTTTACTGCTCTGTTTTTTATTAAGCTTCTAGGTTTACTTCACAAGCTAGGTCCAGACTACATTAGACCTCAGAGGAAGTTTCAATTAGAAGTTCTAATTTAGATTAATCATTTATGTAAATCATTTTATTTTATTGGTGGTTTCAATGTGCATTTTTAACTAATCTTGGTTTTGAAGAAGTCCCATTACTGTGGAACAAAAGTGCTAAACCAGGTATTTTTTTATTTTATTTAAAATAAAGTAAATCATTGCTACAACTCCAGCTTTGTTCTTCCAGCATTCAGCAGCCTGTTTTGTTTTTGCTATAGGAAGTCTTTCTTGGAAGGTACTGCTGTTTGTGAATTTAACACTCAAATTGGTGTAAAGACAGTGTGCTTGTTTGGTTCTGACCACCTTATGTGAGCTTCTCTTGCATTTTCTGATGTTAGTTACACACTCATTATTTTGGTGTTTCTAAATATGGGTAGATTTTAAAAAGTTGTTTTCAGATGCAGCTGCTATATTATACCTTATATTTAACAATATACTACAATATACTGTTTAGTAAATCATACAAAGAAAGCAAAGTTAGTTCTTGGTTTACAGACACAGTACCTTGTTTTATTTTATCAGATAGTATATTCCTTTATTCTGATAACTTTTTATTAATAGTAAAATCCTTTGCTTCTTCTATGTTACAGACAGTTATGAAAGAATTGATGTGCATTTCCTTTAAAATCTGCAAATGAGGAATCATGACAGCCTCCATGTGCAGCCAACAATTAACCTAATTATACCTGAATCAGAGTTATAACTCTGTCAGGATCTAGGTCAAGTATAAATTGGCAAAGTTGCACTTAATTAGCAGACTCCCACTTAAAGACGAGTATGCCCCGTAATAGACTCCCAAATGGATCTAGTGGCACCCACAGTGTTATACAATGCTGCAAACATTCAGCATCTCATTTCAAGCACTTGTAATGTTGACAGGAAATGGGTGGGGTGGCAGGGGCTGGCCATGATCCTAGGATTCTACCTTGGTCAAAGTTCAATTCTGGCCAAACCCATTGAGTACTTGTGCAGTCAATGTTATTTCTCTGAATAATACAGTTATTAATCATTGGTCTTATACCAACATAAATAGTTTCATAATATTTCTTAGAAGTAACAACTTGCTGATTTCTGGTTCTGTTGTGATAGGATAACCTATACTTCCCATTTTTTGCACCCATGGTATAGGTTCCTTTCTTACTGTCTGTCCATTTATTTTGTGAATGTTAGTTTGATATGTCACTTTCTGTGTAGGGGTATTCAGAAAGAACAGTACTACAACTTTTCTGTGATAAACAGTATAATTGTAATTATACAATATGACAGGATAGAGACTGTATATGACATGCCAACATAGCCAGGACCGATTGTGCTGCATATTGCAGTCATGCATTTCTAAAGATAGCAATCCGCACAAGACTACACTATGAAAGTTCACATGACCCAGGTGTTATAATGCATGTGCCATGGTTTTCATAATCTACATTGGCACATGCATCAAACTGCTATATATGTTCAACACAGGCACAAGCAAGAGGCCATACAGGAGCTACTGTGAAGTGCCAACATTATTTTAAAAGGTAATGGTGTAATATGACATCCAGAAACAGGGGAAAAGCTAGCATAAATACACAGGACAACAGAATTGGAAAGTGGCAGAGGTGGGGAAGATGAGTATTATGCTGTGTGTGATGATTGCCCTTTTTATTCTTAGAGAAGAAGATTAGGGTAGAGGGAAGCAGGTGGGTGATGTGGGTCAAAAGGAATGTTCAGAAATGGAAAAAAAGGCAGACAGATAAACAAATGTATTGTCAAAGACTAACACTGAAGGTGATGATACAAAAGGGGGGGGGTGGCAAAAAGGAGATATGGAAAGAGAAGATGAAAGACTGTAACTGGAATTACTGGACTACAAAGAGAGCAGGGTTAGTAACACAACAGGAAGGTGAACACTATGATAATTGGCATAAGGATTGTCTGCCAAGCTATTCCACAGTGAAACCCTTCCAAAAGTCCATCACTTCCATGGCTGACATCCTTGTTGGTCAGGCTCTTTCATTAGGGCCTGGGGGTTGGAGCTCTAAAGCTATACACCTTTATCATTTTACATGAATATGCAGTCCAGTGTTGAGCTGGGTGTCAGGCCACTGCCCTATATCAGTTCTGATCAGCTGCTGCGCCTTTTGCCTAATTCCCAAAGAGGACCCACTACACCACCCTGATGTGCAGCCTGCATCATACATCAAAGACCAGAAAAGCATCAACAAAAAAAACACTTAACGCTTCGTCATCTCATCATCATGCAGAGAAGATGGCATATCTGGCTGGCAGCCCAGCAGTTGATGGGAGGACAGTGCAGGGTTTGGTGGGCTGCTTCCACACCCTGCAGCTTAATAAGAAATGAGTATAGATAGAGAGAAACAAAACAGCAAAGAAAAAATAATACAAATGAAAAGGCGACAGAGAAAATTAAAACATAAAAACAAACCCAGCAATGCTAATGCATCTGTTTGTATTCTTTCCACATTAGAAAATGCTCTCAATGGACGTTTTCATGCTCAACCCAAAACAGTGTCCGATTAAGTGGCTTGCTCAGAGTCGCACAGTGATATGATGTGGTGCACTTTTGTACGACACGCCCTGGAAGGAGTTGGTGAACTCTTATAAGTCCATGGTATACCATTGCAGGACAGGATAACACAGGGGGTTATGATTTAGTGTGCCCCAAGACAGTGACACTTATGGTTAATAAGCACTGTATATGCTAGGAAGAAATAATCAAGATGTACAAATGAAAGTACAACCTGGTGGAAATAAACATGTGGATGGAGTTGCAATAGTTTGTCAAATGCAGGGATGCAGTACCATGCAGAACACAGCATAAGGAGTAGAAAATGGACAAGTGATCACTGCTTTAATAGTCTAACTAGCAAATTAAGCACCAAGTGCAGTGGTACACAGTTTCATGACATTTACCACTCCCCTGCTAATCCAGAAATAAATGACATAGTAAAAGACATTGGCATGAATACAAATGCATTATGAAACTGTAGTCTAACAACAACTATGAGCACCTACATAATTTGAATTGTAAACCTATGTGATAGTGTACAATAAATGCTGAAGACTACAAGGGAGAAAAACAGCCTAACTGCACTGGCACACTCAGGTTCATTAGGCTTGACATGCAGCTGCCAAAATCTGGAATAAATGGTACAAGTGATTGAGTGGCACAGTTACAAATGCATTTAAATGATAGATCACACCAAAAGTACTAGATTTTAAACAGAAATGCAAACCTGGTTAGTGCTGTGTTCAGCAGGTGAAGCACAAATTTACAAGTCTGACAGCAAGGGTTCATATTATATGATCGCACCCAATGCATGAAACCACAAAATTTTGAAGGAACGGCTCAGTGAAAATTTTCCCAGGGAAAAAGTTTTCTGATCCAAAACTAAAATGTACAGTAACATAAAGTGTGGCCCTTCACCCACCACACCCCACACCCCCATCTTAAATATATCAACTCTGAGATCACACCACAGTGAGGCCTCAATACTTTGCAATATGGCTTGTAAAAATAATGAGCACAGTACAGTCATGGGCTTCATATACAGACTATAGTTATACAGTAAGGCCTACTGAAAAGCCACATTAAATCCTCTTTATTGTAATATTCTTGTTGCTCTTGTTGCTCTCCATAACCTCCTCCTCTTCTCATGGTGAAGAAGGTCAAAGTGGCACTTCAGATCAGTATATTTATGCCAGCACTGCTCACTTGGCCAGTTGATACCTGTCAACTCTCTAGCAAGTGACTGCCGAGCACCAGCAGGATTGGGTGTGAGCACATCAGTTTTGCACAGGGCACACTTAGAGAGACATCGCTAGCTCATATAGCACCTGGTGCCAGTCTACAGTCTGGTGCACCTCACTGAAGAAGCAATCAAATCCATCCTCCCTGGTCTAAGCTGAAGACAAAGAAATAAAGGTCTATGTCCCTGCTCACCTAAGCAGCCAGGTCTGCTCTCCCATATTTACATCCCTCGACTCTAACTTGTGGAGAATAGAAAAGGTCTAATGCCTGATCTAGCTCTTCTAACCTCTCATCTATGAAGCAAGTCATGTACTTTCTTCCCAATCTGCATCCTTATCTCTTAGTTTGAGAGAAAAAGTAAAGGTCTTCTGGTCTTTGAGCTATAACAAACCACTTGGAGGTATGTAGACAGTGGTTTGCTACCATTACAATACTGCCCACTAATCACTTAAAGGCCAGACAACATCATTTACAGTATCAGCATATTGGTACTATAATAAAACCCCATTAGAAATTGCTGGTTGTGCCTCCTCACTTCTTATACCCAGGAAGATGGCCCCATCTTAGCTATGCATTTGGTTACAAGCACCCTTGCACTGCTTTTGTAAGAGGTGAACAATGATTTTAAACTTTTTTTTGTACCACAAATGAGGGGAATGTACAGGTGCTATATAATCCAAAGGACTCGAAACGCCAGGGACACAAGAGACTTTTTAGCTCATGTATGCTGCTGCTTAAACTCTAATATGAGATTGGGTGACCATCCATGGGGATAGATTATGAAGGTATGTTTAGGTTTAGGTAGTGGATGGGCAGTTTGAGTATTATGAAGCAATTTTGGATTTTAGGTTTATTGAGGAGGAGTGGAAGTTTAGGGTAAGGGAGAAAGATTTGGATTAGGAAATGGGTGGGAATTTTAGTGTTATGGTTTAGGTTCTGATATAGGGCACTACTGTTTTACAAGGTTTAATATTCAGAGGGCTGTGTACAAGCAGGATATCACACTGGTGAGTGTTCAAGCACTTTTCCTTTTTCAAGCAACTGACAGCAAGTCTGTGTCATGGGCTGCTAGCACATGAGCACCTCTAGTAGACCCATGCAAGAATCTTGCCACACAAAGATCCTGCAGAGGCCATAGCCACAAGTCTAAGTCCAGCAGTGAAAATAATAGCAGAGACATGAAGATGCAAGTTACTGTGGGAATATACAGTAATGAGATGTACAAAGTCAGTAGCTAATCCCTGTGCAATAGCTGTGTGATAGTAGCTGGGCATGTCAGCAAAGCCAGAAACACACTATTATGGATAGTGCACATGCACAAGGCAGACCAGGCTTTATAGTATGGAATGTGGCTGATAAGGCATTGCATTATTGGTGAGATTCGGAGAACATCACACAGTTATGGCTGTTTAGTATAATCAGTGCTTTATACAAGCCGCTAAGCAGCATACTGAACAGTTCATTCACCATACTGCAATAAGCGACCTATAGAAAAGGGATACATTATTGAAACCATAGGATATTGCAGTATAATGAATTAGAGGTGAAACTGCACCATGCAGGAGAGTTGGTAATGTCCAGCAGATTACAGGAGCAACTCCAGGATGTTATCTCACAGTTTTAGCACCATACTGACTGCTTTGTGCTATCCTTGTAATGTCACTGACAGGACTAGTAGACTGTTTTGAGGTGGAGATGACAACTACAGTATAGTTAGTCAACAAGGAACAAGCAGATTCAGGGGAGGAAAGGCATATGGTGGCAAAGTTGTCACTGTGTCCTGGTAAGACAGGTGTCCATCCATTCCTGACAATGCAAGCATGATAGGTGATAAATTGCACAGACCAGGGGAAATGAGCAGGACAGCTGACATATAAGTAGGAACTTGATATTCAGTATGACCATTGCGAGACTATGATTCTTACACACATGGCAGTGGATGCTGAGCCTCCAGTTCTATAGGCATAACTTGTGTTGTAGGCATTGCAGTGAGGGACAATGTATTTGACTTACATAGCCATGCATATGCACAAAGGAGTACCTATCACAGTGATGGTGGGGTAGTGGATAGCAGCATCACATCTAGGAACTGGTACAGGATTTGCAAGGACAATGGCTGTGAAACTCAGTAGTTGGGGCAAAGGAAACAGCGGAGTACAATTTGTTTGAAGGCTCAATCAAAATTTCCACCATTCTTTTTTACTTTACCAACATGTCAGTATTGAAAGACACTTCATAATAAAGGTCTTCTTTTTTATTCATTTTTTTATTTTTCTTCATGTGATGAGCTAGAGGGAGGTGAGGGTGGCCCTGCTTGTTATAGGCAGCTTTCTGCAATAAAAGGACCTTTTTTGTCTTCACTTACAGCTGAGGGGCATGGATTTGGCTGCTGAAAGAAAACTAGTCGTCTCCAGTCTATAATGGAAAAGCTGAGGGGGTGGGGCACTGTTTTGGGACAGCACTGGCAGCGAACAGTAGATGAGCCAGCTACATGTCTTGTTAAACTCCTAGCATGCCCATAACTGAATTCTGGAAGATTCCGTTAACAAGAATGGTTACTGCTACACCAGCCTGTATGCAACTCAGATAGGCATTTTGCATATTCTCCATAATACGAGGATATTCTCCATAATACTATGTGTGGATCAGTGATGTAACTATGACGGGGAGATGGCAGCAGCCACCACAATCAAAAGGTCTCAGGGCATGCAATTCATAGTACTGGCATTCACTTTCTAAATGCTGATATTGTATTTGCATTCAGTCAGATCTGATGTGCTTCAGCACTCCATGTGTGTATATGCAATACTAGAATTCACATGCGTGTGTGTGTGTGTGTGTGTGTGTGTGTGTGTGTGTGTCATTAAGCTATAGCAGGCCCACTTGTTACCTGTGGTTTGCTCACAGCTAAGGCCTGGAATTCCTTACCTGTATCCATCAGGTCAATATCCTCCCTCCCATCACTTAAACCCACTTGGAAAGATTTTCTTGCTAAAATCTGGCTATGCTCTGGCTCAAAATCAGGATAAACCATATCCCTAAATGTGAACAAGTTCTTTTTCATTCCTTATACCGGCTTACCTTCTTCACTTACGTCTATGAAATTCTCTTCCCTAACTTTCTGTCTAAATATACCATAAGTCTGTTTTTGCCTCTCTTCATATTGCAATTCCTGTTTGTGTTAGACTAACTTACATTAGCTTCTCTACGAACTGACCAAATTTTCTCTAAATATTAAATGGCTATCATATGTCTTATATTGATTTTTGACCAATGATTTATATTATACCTAATTTGTCATAATTATTTAAACTGCAGATGTTTTTTCTATTATATTTGAATGCAAACTTATTGTTTGTAAAGTGTTTTGTAATAATTTGTAGTTTTTCTCCCTGGGCCTCTATTTGTAAATGGGCTTCTATCCAGTAGGACTTCCTGGTAATCAAGTGTCAATAAATAAATAAAAAAATTTTTTTTTCTTTTTCTGGTTCTCAAGTACAATACCTTTTATTGTGGCCCTCAAGTAAGATAAGAAGGAGAATTGCAGAGGGTACCAGAACAGCTAGTTATGGCTCTGGTAAGGATGACACCAGTCACATAGCTTCCGTATGATCTCTGTCTATACAATACAGGTCAACTGTGTTCCAGTCATGGGGTGATTATGTGTCAGCAACTAATGGACATTTCTGCAACACTGATGGCATAGAACATTGTGAACACTGGTCTCAAAAGCAACTACTAAACACTTTGAGTGACTGACTAACACAGATGATTCTCCTAACATCATTGCCCAAGTGATAATCCTGTTCACTAAGAAATTAAGGTGTATAAAGAAGCAAATCACAGTGGTTCATTGTGCTATATTTATGCATTTTTGAATCATCCATGCATGTCTACAATTAACTTGCTATTTCATATAATGAAATTTGGTAATTGTTTCTGAATACCCCCTCCTTGTCATCTGTATTTATTTATTTAGTTTGTTTACCAGGGTAGTGCACTGATCACAACAGACTATTTGCACTCACACAGGAGCAAAGAAATTCACAAAAAACTGGAAGCAAACAAATTTACAAAGTAATCAAAGAAGGTAGATAATCTCATAGACATAGATGTTATTAACAGAGTAGAAAAACAAATTTGAATTATCATTAGTAGTAAATAAGAGGGAATGAACAGACGGTCAAAGTAGAAGTGATGTAGGTGAGGAGGGAGTTAGGTTGTGTCCAGTAGAAAAACAGTGGCAGTCAGATTTTTACTGGAGGTATCTTTTGAGTTGAGTTCTGAAAGTGGGGAAAGAGGATACTTATTTTTGGTGAAGAGGCTGAAGGGGGGTAGGAACTGCCAGAGTTTGGGTGCAAGAATGGAAAAGGAATGACCGTACAGTGCAGTTTAGTTTGAGGTCACAAACTAATAAAAATATAAATTATTTTCTCATCTATTCCTTCTTATGTATTTGCATTATCAGTCTATATTCTGTGCAAGAGAACAATAATTTTAAGTTTTCATTACAAAAATTTGCAAGGAATCTTAATTAAAAAGCAGTGCTGATTTACTGTAACATTCACATATATAAAATAATTAGTGGGATTCAATTCTGTGGCTAAGCTTAGGTGCTTTATTCCTCTGTTTTTATTGCTTGTATTGCATCCCAAGTAAAACATTGTTCCATAGGCATCAGTAGTTTTGTAAAATAATACAATGTTGCTGTAACAAATTTTAGTACTATATCATTCATTTAACACTATAAAAAACACAGACTATGTAGCCCTCTGATGGAGCATATGAAATGCAAGTCATATACTTGACAAAAAATAGTCCTCACTTGTCAAGTAGAACTGTATAGGTGGTATTCCAATGTGTTTTGTAAATGTGGGTTGAGCGCAGACAGGTATATAAGCTGAGATTCATATAGGCTGGTTACACCAATTTGATTCGCCCTTGAATGTAGATATGCAAATGAGCAGATAATGAGATGGTAATGAGAAGTGACGTAGCTGCTATTTTAATAATTCAGGCTATTTCACATCAATTGCAATCCAGAGTCAGTTTTTCCAGCTTTCTAGCACTTTTCACAGGGAAGACTTGCGAAAAGCATCAAAAATGCAATTAGAGAAAGTGCTACCAGGTTTGCTATGTCTACATGAAGAGCTGCTTGTCTTGGCCAGGCCAAAACTGCTTGTGCCCAGTGGTGCTCAGCCAAACAAGTTGGAGGAAATATAGGTAAAGGACTCATAACTTTAAAGTTGTAAAGGATTTCCTGATTATCAGAGTGCACATGGATATTATAAGCATGTTTGACCCATAGGGGCAGTGGAGGAATGTGTGGACACCAAAGTATGTATAGCCCTCACTTGCTACAGGCACCTTCCAGAGACAGTCTGGGGACACTTTGGGCATCCACAAGCATCTGTTTTGAGGATACTGAAGGAGTTCTTAAATGTAGTCTTGGCACGTGTGGATCAGTACGTCAGTTCCCTAATGTCACCTCAGGACTAAGCTCAGACTATGCATGCCCTTTATGGGATGGCACATTTCCCTCAGGTACTTGGTGTGATAGACTGCATCCATGTCACAATTAGGGCTCTTCCTTGTCCACACGTTGAGGTGTAGCATAACAGGAAGGGCTTTAATTCCATCAATTGCCATGTAGTGTGTGATGCATGGGTTGCATCAGCAACATCTCTGCCCAGCATCCTCTCAGTACACATGATTCTGATTCCTACATCTGGCACACAAGCTCACTCTACTGCCTCTTCTTGCATGGTAGGATGCCTGATTGTCATCTTAATGGTAAGTGGAATATTTTGTTGTGTTTTGGTACATCATTATCAGTGCTAAAGGTAATTGCTGCATATTCATTTGTATTTTCTAATGTTTACTTCCATCCCCTCTCTCTCTCTTTTTTTTTGTAAGGGGATGCTGGATGTCCACTGGAGCCATGGCTCATGACCCCACTGAGAAATATATATGGAGCTGCAGAGGAGGAGTTTAACTCATCCCTGTCCCAAACCAGTATTGTAATTGAGAGGGTGACTGACCTCCTCCAGAAGTTTTCAAGTGTCTGAACAAGTCTCGGGGTGCCATTCCCAGCTACTGTGTAGGATGTTCACTTCCTGTTTCATTCTGCATAATATGATTATATGCCAGTCTGGTGGAGAAGTGACCCATGCTGTCACTGCAGCTCCCAGATGTAGTCCATCTATGGTGGATAATGACCAGTAGTAAGGGACCTCATGCGGCAGGCTTGTGGACAGCCTGCTTGCTGCACAGGTTAAGAGGTGCTGTCTAGTCCAGAACTAAGGACCAGGACATTCAGGTTAGTGTTTCCCTTTGTGATACCTATGCTGTATGGTGCATGGTCTAGTGACACTTATCTGATATTCTCAATCTAAAAATATGTTTATTATTAGCTGTTTCCCTGAGTGTACACTGATTCCTGTGCAGTGATGCTGAAAGGCAGCAAATCCATAAGTCAACAGTTGCATGTGCTGTATTTAATAACTGTTTTTTATTTAAAATTTAATAGTACTATCTGAAGTAAAAAATGTAACTTTCATTTTCAATTTATCTTTAAAGAATTATGTTGCGTTGAAAATCAGATGTCTTTGTTACTGTCATGTAAAATATTAATGAGGTCAGAATCTCTTTTAATCTGTGTAGTGATGAGATATATATGTACCTTACATATTTACATAGACTTCCCTCTTCCCCACAACACAGTTGCATTTAAACAGAAATGTACAAGGTTGCAACTTCAGAATATAGTGAAAGTAATATCTGGAAATAATAGCTGGAAAAGGAATAACTTCCCATATAAGTCAACCCGAACCCCCCCATCACCACCAACTAATCGAATTTTCATTACACAGACATATTTATTAAGTCACAGTAGCTCCAGTTCAAGTGAGTCATGCACATTTCCTACAGATAGGCCTGGTAATGATGCAACAGATCTTGAGGTTTGGCTACCATGAGAACCATAAGGTGAGTCTGATGGTGTGATATAGAGGATGAAGGTGATCCTCCTGTCCTGACAGTGGTTCATGACTGTGGCCTTGACCTGGTGTGAGGTTGTCCTAGGTGCAGATGGCCATTGACATGGGCTATGATAAATTTGTTGTGATTGCTCATTGTGTTATTGTCCTGAGAATCAATGTTAGTATTGTGTGATCTTCCCGTTTGTCTGGACTGTCTTGGTTAAACTGAGTCCAACTTGTGGTATGTCCAAACCAGTGTATGAATGGAGGCTGCAACTGATGCCTGGTGTGCCACCGTGCTTGGCATATCCCCTCTATGCCAATTTCAAGTAGTGTTTGAAACTACAGAAACAACATAAAAGAAATGTGATTTCAAAGAGCACAAATTCAGATTTTTTTAATACAAGTGCAGTACTGTCTGCTACTGATAAATACTTTCCCTCACTGACATTACTGCAACAACAGGTTTACTGCACATTTGTTTTTCTGACTTATGCATAGTACACCCCTGTCCCACCTCCTCCAACTCAAACTGTTTTCTTATTTCCCTTGAACATTCCCCTCATTGTTTGTATACCATTTTTCAATATTTCCTATCCCCTTTTCCGTTCTCTAGAGAAGCCATCAGGAAAAGGATACCCCTCTATAAAAATGTAATAACTTCTTTACTTAAAAAAAAAAAAAACATTTTGGGTGTTGCACAGTCTGTAGCTTTGCTATAATGCTGCAAGCATAACTGTGCTCAGCCACAGTTACCCGCAAAATGCCAAGGCACATACATTTCCGTACTCAATGCAGTTATGTTATGCTGAATGTATTTGCATATCTGCAAAGCACTGTTGTCCATGGATGTGCATCACGTACTTGCACAGCCCCAGACTATGAATACCGCTATATATTATGGCATTCTAAAGCATGTATTCTTATTTCTTTCCTATTTTCAGACATGTTACAAACAGTGGATGCTAGATTACATTAAAGTAGTTACAATACAGTACAGAATTATTCAGTATGGTTTACCAGGCTGTGATATAATCATGTGTGTGTGTGTGTGTATATATATATATATATATATATATATATATATATATATATATATATATACACACATATACACATATATATATACATATATACACACAAATACATATATAACAGCACCAGGATAAATTAATGCTATAGTATATTCAGACATGTATTTATAATACTTTACACACAGCCATTAATTTTATCTTTATAGGATAGCCATGTAAGGTGGGTACAATATTTATTTGTCGTTGCATTTTTAACACATTACTCTTGCTTACAAAAACAAACCTGTTCCATTTACAAAGGCTTAGTCATGTTCATTGTCCTACTTATTTCTGAGCACTATAGCACGCAGTTAGAGCATACTTGCCAGAAGCCAAGAGGAGCATTAACAATGACAGAAAAGGATTAGTAAAGGCATGACACTTGTATTACTGTTAAATCTGAGAAGGTCTACAAGCATTAGTATTGTCCATTTGTAAGTTTGTGAATTGTATATCTTGTACTGCCTTATTTTTAATTTTAGAAATAACAATCATCTTCTTAAATCACATTATTCTGAATAGCTGCAGCCTGTCAGTAGTTCAGCTTTTAAGTTGTGATGTGACCGACATTTATTTTTATGGGCTTGTTTTATAGACTCTGTATTCTGGGAAAGGTTGTCCCTTTCCTTATGTTGCACAATTTACCTTGACCTGATTAGAAAGGACTGTATGTTGGATTTTTATACACATTTCTCCAATGGCCCATCATGCTTGACAGGAACATAATCCTTGTCATGCTTTAGTTTGGCCTCATTTTCCTTTATATTGCTAATAAGGAAGACTTTTTCTCTACTAAGAATTCTGAAGTTTTCTGGATTGCATGCTTGATTTTAATCTGCCTGTACCCTCTGTCCCATCTGCCTGAGACCAACTACAGCCTGTTTTACAGCTCAACAACCAGAATGGTTGAAAACAACATCTTCCTTTTCTGTTGTTGTTGTTTGTCTTTCAGCTTTTTCCCGGTAAGGGGTCGCCACAGCGGACCTCCAGTCTGCTAATGATTGGCAGTAGATTTTTACGAAAAACCGAGGTGCCAGCTTGACGCCCAACCTTCAATGAAGGCACGCCCATTACACATGAAATGATTTTTAACAGGCCCATTGAAGACTTCATCTTTGTTTGATAACATCTGACCTGTTCCCTGCTTGACTTTCGTAACATTCCTCTGAAACATTTACTGATGAGCTAACTTTTTCATCACAGGATTTTCCATTGTTTCTTTTATTAATTTTGCAACCCATTTCTATTAATCTTATATTTACCTCTTTGGTGATGCAGCCTTGCATTAATAATAGAATATTTATTCATTCCTAGCAGAAAATATCTGCTTGTCTTTACATTTTTTGGCACTTTTTTTGCAGCATTGTGTGCTGTGATTAACCTCTTTGAACTTTAACACAATAAGTATGGTTTGTGTTTTGTCATCATTGCATTTTTTGGAGTAGCATAACATTAGTTTTGTTGTTTCAGCAGTATTATATGCAATGGAATATCTGGACTCTGAAAATCTCACTGGATGGATATATAATATTTAGCTGCTGTACTTCATAACTTTTGTAATACCAGCTAACGAAGTATGCAGTTTAGTCTGTATTTATTAATTGAATAATTCAATTTATTAATTGAATAATTCAATTAATAACCATGTGCATGCACACTGATGCTATCGAGATTAAAAACATATTTCCTAATCAAAATGATCAAGGCAGTATTATAGAACCTGGAGAAAGTAATAAAATGAAGGAGTCTATACTGTTTGTTTTATTTATTTATATATATTTTTTGTGAGCATAGTTTCTCAGCCAAAATCAGGTAGAAGCAGTCGACATTAATACAAATGATATATGATGGAGTAGACAAATGAAGTGGAGGACCAAAAGATTGTATCCATCTTAACTGTCAATGCACTTCCCAGGGGCCCAGCTACATTTTATTTCCCAAAGAAAGCATAGTCAAAATTCAATACATGATGCCTGGAGAAGAATGCAGTGAGATGAATGAAGTACCATCCTGCCAGAAGAACCAACCACTGAAAGAAATGGAAAAGGATTCATTGGAGGGGCTGACAAAGAGTTGCTTTTGCACTGGAAAAGGGAGATCCTTGGTGGGAGATTAGTTATGAATGAAGTCTTCTGCTTAGACAAATACAAATTTACAAGCCTCCAGATGAATGAGGCATATTGACTGCACAAAAACAAAAGACTTAATATACTTGATTAGTGGTGAGGTCTAGTAATGGCTGTAGGTTACCCATTGTAGGAAGGACAAGACTGTGTATGTACTTAATCATTATCAACAGCATTATAGGAAGGACAAGACTGTGTATGTACTTAATCATTATCAACAGCATTATTAATTGCAAAATAATACTGTGTAACTTAGAAAATATGTTTCACAGGAGTGACAGTAGCAGCTTGAGATACCTGCTTTCACTTTAAAGAACAAATGGTAAGCCTGTCTTTCAGAGTTCACAGATACCAATGCTTGGAACAGCAGAGGTGGCATTAGTTGTGAAAATGTTTATCTTATCCCCTTTAATTCTTAACAGGACAACAGTAGGTGGAATATAGCATGCATAAAGTACTTCTGTCTTTGCAGAAAATACTCCATACCTTTTAAAACACCCAATGACACCTTTTAAAACACCCAATGACAACTAAAGGTATGCTTATAAGGTGTTAGCTTACTTTATGGTGACACTTAACTGGTTTGGCATACTGAATATTTGCTGGTAAGGTATGCTTTTAGTGATATTGTAACTTTGTATTCAACCAAAGCAGTTTTGTTTTGTGAAATGGAAAGTCTTTTACAGAAGAAATGCATGAAAATACAGAAGGAAATCAAAGTAAGTGAGGATCTTAAAGACTGCAGTATGGAAAAAAATGTGCTTAACTATGTAGCAGAGATGTTCAACAGATTATATGACTGAGAAAAGACACTTTCTGTAGCTAAAGGAGGTGATGAATCCAGTGGATATATGCAAATAATGCTTAATGTTTGCTCTGGACGCAGTATTGCTGTGAGCACTCGGATACTACTCCCATCCTAATAAAGCTGTCAAGCCTTCTTCATGTGAGGAAATGTATACTTTGTCATGTATAGTTTTGTTAACATTTCTTAATAACCATGTCATTCACTTCAGGCTGTGCAAGATTTATTTTTCTCTTAGGCACTTCTTCCTCCACTGCTTGTTGACTTAACATGCTTGCATTTGAACCCATTTATTCTCTAGTGAGGATGAAATAGCCAGATCCACTAGGGTGACAGCTGTCTAGAAGGACAATCATACAGACAGACAAACATCAGTGTTGTTTGTACAGACACCAGCATTCTGGCAGTGAATTCTTTCTATTTTACCTAGCCACAGGCAAGCAGCCGTTCAACTTCCAAGTTTTGCATTACTGCAGAGACTTTTTTTCCATATTGTTGCATTGTCTTGCAAATCCATAATGAAGGATTCACCACTACTTCTGGCTGGGTGAGCATTCTACCCATCCCACAGTCTGTACATATGCATCCCAGCTAAGAAGAGTATGTGGCCAAAGATGTTTTGTCCCTTCTCCACAGTTGGGCACACCTATTGTATCCAAACCTTCCAATACCATCAAGAATCCAAACCTCTAACTGAGCTTGAGTTTCCTGAGACACGAGTACTGGCTTTTAACAGGTTTACTTTGCAAGCAAAGGAGGATTTTAATGTTGTAAAATTCTGTTATAGGGGTTTAGTTAAGTAAAGAAGGAAATTCCAGTTGTAACGGTTCTGAAACAGCAATACAAAAGGAAAGAGATGAAATTGGAACTTACCTTGAAAAATATCAAGTAAGATTTCAAGCATGGAACAATATGTTCATTCTGATAAGGGATGCAAATTTCTATGTCACTGAAAACTACTGTGATTTTTGTGCTCAATTAAACTTTAGTGTGTTTAGTTTAGGTTTACCAGGAAAAGGTAGTCCTGATACAGAAACATACAAGAAAGATGAAAAGCAAAGCTTTGACTCTAAGATATAACAGAAGAATATTTTTGTTGATAACCATATGAAATCCTGGGACCTGCTAGAGTGAGTCCTGAAACTCTGAGGTTGAAATGGCTGAAAACTGGAAATATATACATATATGTATATAAGTTTGAGATGGCCATTTCTCAGAATACTCCCTTTTTATCTTGGACTTGGTTATATACCAAGTCTGAGGGTGTGGTCACTGCAAAAAGTAAGCTTAAAGGAAAGATCTTTGAGAGTTGAACTTCTGGGATTTTCAGTCTTTATTTTGGCTGGTGGGTACTCTACATTTCCACTGCTGACATTTCAGCAGGGAGCTGTTACTAGGACACAGAGGAGTAAAATATTTTATTTATAAAGAAACTTCTAGTAAGTATATGAGATGAAACACACTGATGGAGAATGTAGCTATGTAATGAATTGGGGGTATGAAACCAATGTGTGCACTAAGGTACAACCAATAACTGAATTGCACAGTGAATAGTCATTTTTGTCATGTCAGAAAAAATTTAAAAAGGACTTGGGTACTCTTTAGACTTTGTGGAGAATTTTCTAGGTAGGTATTAAAGAAATACTAGGGGATGGGGGGCCACGTGGAATTAAATCATTATCACCACCAGCGCTTATCACATTATGATGTTAATTATGCCATCAGCATTAGCTTTGCAGGCTGTATTATTCATGCCAATAGTGCTTTAGAGGCAGTGTAGTTCACCCATAGTTGTAATTTTGCAGTATTAGATGCCTTAGTTAAACATGTTAAATAAGAGACAATGACTTTGCTTGAAACAGAAATGCAAAAACTGTTTTTCTTGTCATTGCAATAGATTTTGGACATTTCATTTTCTTTCAGCAGTAGATCTTTAAATTATAGTAAGCATGCCAGCAGTATGAATGTCTCACTCATTTATTTGACTACCAGTACATGTCAACAAAATAAGCAGCTCAGGGTTGGGCTTTATGTATCTAATCCTCTAGATTTCTGTTTTCCTCATGAAATGAGATTCTTTGTAATGTACAATATGAATAGTTAATTTAAGAGCTCATATTTAGTGTATTTATGTATGTGTTTGTTTACTGGTGTGCTCATCAATAGTGACCAGTTTCAGGCTGATCCTAGGTGATATGTTTTCTAAGTTTTCTTTTCCACTCATTTCCCATTACTTTTAAAACATTAGACTATAAAACAGCTCCTGTGTACTAGAGAGTGAATCTACATTAGGTCTTTAAAACAAAACAATTTAATTTACAACTAAAAGACTGAGCAGTATTTTAATTGGGGCTAATACAATAAGATGTATGCAAAGCAGAAAATTGGTATAGAAAACAAGAACTGCCAGTTTTGTATACTATGAAGAATTAATGGTAGTGAAGTTTGGGATGGCGGGAGAAAGTCTTAATCTTACAATACAAATGAAAGACATCTTAGATCTCAAAAGAGGACAAACAAAAACAGCCTGAATGTTATCACTAAACCCCACTTCCACTTTAAATTTAAAACATTTGGCAACAATGTGGAGTGAAGGGCCCAGCTGACATATTTGACTTATCTGAGTATTTTGTTTCCTTTTGCCTGTTTGGAGATGACCAAGCAGTAGAATTTTAACTACAAGACCTGGGATTATAACACTTTCAAGAAGAGGATGCACTAACATTGATGCTGAAATTTATGAGGCAGGAAATAGAACAGAATTGTAACAAAATGGCCAAAGACCCCTGTGGCTGATGACATTCCTTATTTATCATTTAATAAAATTTCAAGAAAATGTCCTATCTTCTTGAAATCAAGTTTTCATAGTGTTTGTGTGAAAACCTGACAAAGATGAATGAGGGTCTAGTTATATTTAGTTATATCAATGCTATTCTACTTACTAGCTACATATTGAAATGTTGGCAATCAAAATGGAAAGTGTTGAAATGGAAAGTGTTGACATACTGAGAAAAGACAGAAAATCCCAGACAAGAATGAACGCATTGCTCTTCTACTTTAAACTTCTTTTTTGCAAGGGGCAAGCTCCTGTGCAGCCTCCTAATGTGGTAGCAAGCCCCTCCTCTTTGAATTTATGTATACCAACTCTCAGATCACCATACATCAGAGGAAAGGGAATACTGTAGGAAATGGCCATCTTGTACTTTTTATATGTATGTCTGCTGTTTTGGCCATTAAGTCTCCATATTTCAGTTGATCCTGACATTTCAAATGGTTACAATATTGACCTCTATAACAGCAGGGAGGTTCAGCTAGAATTTTGCTGGCAATGAGCAGCATCTGGACCAGACTGGGTTTGTGATGGTAATGCAGCACACAAATATTAAAAAATGGTATGAATATGAATGAAACATTGATACAAAAACACAAGCAGTCACTAATAAGTTTTGGTGCTGTGGAACCATTTGTCAGGGTAAGTTTAGTATACCTGTTGACATGTTGAGAGGGTCGTGCTTACAAAACACACGAGAGGGTTGTGTTTACAAACTGGTCAGAAATTGTACATTAGAGCTAGAGTTATGGGAAGTTTGCTATTTAAGGGGTTACTGAGAAACAGTGTTGTAGTTTGACAGATTTTGGGTGGAACATACACCACAACTGTATAATTCCTGGTGATAGTACTGAGTTTTGTACTTCACTAGAATAATTCAGAAAAAAATGTGCTCATATCTCTTCTTGTAGCTTGCTATATAGGTTACCTGCATTCAGCGAAAGGATGTCCACTATTGCTCTCTATTGTAATTCTGAAATGCACAAATCTGAGTCAGGGGGGCGATGAGCAACATTTTGTAGAACTGCAGGAAAACAGCTTGTTGGCAACCTTTGTTCTTGTTTAATGCTTCTTTCTGTGGTGTGCAAGTCCCCATACATCTGTAATACCTGTACAACTGTAAATCTGACCTCATCATACATTGGAAAAAAGAAAATTTTGTGACACAGAGATGTCAGACACAGTCCATAATAAGTCCTCATTTTTGCACATTCATTCATGTTATTCTGTGATTTAAAACTGTTATCTTTAATAAGGTTGAAGAAAGGAAGATTTTTTTTAAGAAATTCACAATTAGAGAAAAAACATGTATGAAAAACTTGGGTCCTGGGTTACCAACAGCAGAGTACAAGACTTTGCTTATTTCACTTGCATGGAGTGTTAAAGTCTTTACTAAGAAGCAGATAAGCTGAGTTTGATTACCATTTGTGTCACCTATTTGGGCTGTTGGGTGGAATAGGAATGATGAGGCTTGTCTACTTGCTTGTCATTGGTGGGAGGGGATAGAGTATTTGCCTGGGTAAACATCCATTTTAGAATTCCCAGTTTAGACCTGGAATCACAGGGAAGTGCAGATTGTACATGCAAACATAGTTCATGGCTATTTATTATGTTCAAATATTGGAACACAGACTAGTTTCTCAAGTATGTTTGTGACATATTGCAAATGAGCTATTGACCTGAAGTCATATGGGGAATGGAAGTGGGGAAGGTTTTGCCAGTAGAATGATTATATTATGCTTGAGTTACATAGGTAAGATACCTGAGATAAATAGCAATACTGAAAAGATAAACAATGGGTCTAAATATTAATGGAATTCCCAGTTTTGAAAAGACATAGCAAAGAGCACTAACATAATCATCATACTTTTTGTCCAGCTTTTCTATATGAATTTCTTTAAAACTAGATATACAGCTGAAGTTAGCTATTGAGATCTGATAGATCAAGTACCTCTGCTGAGCCGAGTAATTAAACACACCAGATTGACTTTGCAACCTTGTATTATATAACAATCAAGGACAACCAGTAGTGATGCCATAATTCTTATGCAACATATCAACAAGAACTGTCAAACCATCACCTCAAGACAGTTGGCGTAACCCTGCCTGTTCCAGCTGCCAGCTGCCACCCCAGAAAAAAACAGGTGTGTATTCCAGCTATTTTAGACCTGGTGGCAAACCCGTTAACTCATGCTTACGTACCTTTTCATGTGGCCCCAGTCAAATATGGATCCAACTTGAGGAGAGCCAAGGGTGCTGAACAAGAATAGGGGGGGACACAAGGGGGATGACGCCATATGCCTGCAACCCAGCAAGCATTGTTGTTCCCTCCAAATCTACAGCCTTGAAAATAGATTCTGGGTTATGAAAGAAAACAAGTTAAACTTTAAAAATGTATTAACAACAACCATATCCAAATTAAACAAATCAAAACCCATGTTATTCAAATGAACATTGTCCAAATCATAGAAACTGGACTCCAGTCTGTCGATATCACTGTGTTCAATTACCTGCAAACCAATTTGGCTTGCAGCCTACTTGATTCTGTGGTTGATAAAATGCCTGGCTCTCTCAATGGCACTATACCTTCTACTGTCCTTCCAGAACAGACTAGGGATGATGGCAGACCACTAGAAATCTACCTACAGATATATCTGCCACAAATCATATCTGATAAGATTCTGCTCAACAGTATTGTTTGGGGCTTGACCCCAGATAATTTCCCCCCCTGAGGTGAATTATGACAGTGCTAGGCAAGGCTTCCATGGTAACCTTATGCCAGATTTCCCAAAACTGAAGCCAGTTAAGACCAGGGAAACCAAAAGAACAAATTGTCCACTGGATGCTATCAAAGGAAATTGAATGACCAGGTGTGCCAAGGCTTGGATTGATGCTCTCTGAATAAAAGAATGGCCCAAGAGCCTAAATATTTCATTCCTTGCAACAGAAATATAAAAATGAATGCCTGATGTATGACACAAAGCCATCAGAGATCCACATTCCCATTCTTTGAATGACTGCACAGAGTTCCATGGCCAAGTCTGAGGTACTTATCCAAAAGGAATGTGAAGAGTAACCATTGTGCCACAGCCTGCCTAAGAAATATCTTAATATCCGATAGGTTAAAAGGCCTGTCTGAAGCCCACATGAAGCCCACATGAAAGCAAGCCTGACCTTTTTTTTAGGAAGTAATATTAAATAGCAAAATGAACTAATGCATGGGGTAAGTGACTAGTCCACTGGTCTTGTCCAACTGTACTTGCTCTCCTTTACTAACTTGGTCAGTCTTGGATTTCTTTAACCAAATCATAACAAACTCCCTGTGGATGACAACATCCTCCCAGCAGGGGTAAAGGAGAAGTTTATTGGCACAGAAAGCACCCACATACAAAGATGTGAGCAAAGCAGCTATAGAGACAAACAAGTATAATCACCCGTGGTTCTGTAAAGACCTTGAATAACAAGGGAAAGAGTTGTCTCCCATTAGTTTTTCTGGAATCCTTGGAAGGTGTCCTGCATGTCCTGTAGGCCATTAAAATTCCTTCCAATATCCTGACACAGTCTGAAGGCTGAAAAAATTCTACATCCATCCCAAATCTGCAAGGTGTACTCTATGAGTTTTCGGTGAATCTCCCATGGTAGATCTGGCGACTAAACATTGCAGCAATAAAGATTAAAGACCTGTAGAATGCCTTGAAAACCTGAAGGGATACTGCTGGCCCAAGAATTTACCAAAACCAATAATACTAGTTTTCTCCAATTAGCCAGAATCCTGCAGGAACTGGGGGACTCTATGGATCCCTGGCATAGGATTAAGATGACCAGGGGCATGAACACACAAATGACAAATTAAACTCCAGACTCAGCAAAACTCCTTATGACCGAGGTGGCCTACCTGGACCTAGAACGTTTTTTGAGTGTGTGAACCACTGCAATATTATTGAAGTGAAAAATTATCTGCTTGTCATGTAATCAATCCTTCCATACTAACACTGCCACCCAAATGGGAAAAATTTCCAAAAATGTAATGTCCCTTCTCCTGTCCCCAGGCCAGCTATCCAGCCACATTTTGGTAAACCATCTTGCCATGAAGTAACCCCATATATGACCCCCCAGCCACATCAGTGTAACGCTCAAGTTGGTGGCATCTTAACCTGTCTAGCCAGTTGGATGAGGTACTACTTGGGCCTGTTACCTTTCAACAATTCAGACACAGGCTGAAAAAAAGTTCTGTCTGGAGAAACTGCCCTACAAGCAAGGTTCAGCAAACCATGTAAAAACTGCATGATGTCTCCTAACTGAACTTTGCTGGAACCCAAAAATCTCCAAAATAACTGCCAAACTTGTTGATGTGAAGGAGTTATAAGTGGTGTCCACTTCTAAACCCATAAAATTCAGGACACAACTTAGTTCTTTTGACTTGTCATAGGCCTCCAACTCGGTGCACAGCTGCATAGGCCCCCAACTCGGTGCACAGCTGCTTGGAAATGGACATAGCTTCCAAAACACTGGCAGGGGCTCATTTTAGCCAACACCAATGTGTGGCTGTGCTATATAGTTCAAACGTTACACAAGCTTTGGCATTGTAGTGACAAAATATTTTTTCCCATTGAAATGAAAACCTAAATAAGGCCAATTGTATTGTCTCATGTGAAGAAGAAAAAGCAGACTGGATCTTGCAGTGCCAGGGGGTGCACTTTTGGTCAGCCTTATATCAATAAAATTATTGACTGAACCCCCTTCTGGGTGTGACAAATGATGAATCAACCTGGACTCGCCCTCCTGTTTCTAGAGAACCAGGCTGATAGGGGAAATTTTAAACAAAACCCATGGAGAGGATAAAAAGGGTCAAAATATTCTGTCTGCTCATCATGCTTTCTGTATTAGCCTAGAAGCAGTGTGTTCATGTCCTCTGATGACGACTGTTAACAAACTTAGAATCTAATGGGATTGTAGAGTGGATAGGAAAACATTTGGAAAAGCCTTTATTATGGGGGCTGCTTCTCTTTGAGCCAGGTAATCTGGCCAGATACATTTGCCCTAATTGAATGCCTAGCAAAACCCTGTATATTTTGAAGTAATAGCCTCTCCCTTAGTACCCATAGCTACCTCCATGTCCATCATAGTACTGAGCCATATATCAGGATGCCTTGATTCCCACCTGAGCTGTCAAGGGCTGATCATACATCAAACACCCAAAACGCCCTTTTACTTGGTGGGTTTCCCTTATGGCTACTAAATGAGCTAGTAAAGGGAGTGCTTGGGTGGGTTCCTTCTCAATGATTACTCCCATAAAAATCACGAAACCCAAAGACCAAGTACCCAGTTCCTGACAAGTGTCCTAGCTAATCAATGGCGGCTTAGGCTGTCATCAAGTCCTTATTAGACATGTTATCTGCATCCAGTGTGCATTTTTCCTTCACTAGATTGAAGACAATCTACAGACTCCCCTTTTATAATCTTGTCTTTGACCTTGGCAGGAACATCTGCTGTGATATGAGAGCCTGGAGATTTGAAACCTGTAAATCTGAGGATAGCCATATAGGACCAGAATTGGGGGATACACTCATCCGAAAGAGGTAAGTTCTCCATCTCTGGACCCCCAACATGTATGGATTCCCTGTGCAAGCTGTGTAAAAATAACTTTGCCACCTGGTCAACATCAGTACCTGTACCCATTCCCAGATTACAGCCTAAACCCCCTCCCCCCACACACTCTTCTGGCAAAAAATATATAAAGTCATCTAAGTAATTATCAGCAGACTGAACACTATCACTAATATTAATCCCTGTAGACCCAACAGAGATGTTACCTTGTGCCTCTCTTGATATGTCAGATCAGCAGAAAGGGGTGACCCCCTCTTGGAATTCAGGCTCTGCTCAGCCATCCCCACCATTTCTAAATCAATCAGCAACCATTCTGCTTTCTGAAATAGGTGCAACCATCTCTCTCTAATGAACTGTTCTGTGGCTAATCAGCATAGGGAACAATACAATTCCAACAACTCCCCCCAAAAACGGGGGGATATGTCAAACTAAAACCACACTCAGATCCAGTTAGTATTGAAAACGGTGGATGCTGTGCTGCTAATGTGACTAAAACCAGATGAGCTGCTGTGGGGGTTCTGCAGTGCCATGTCATAACCCACAGAACCACTCTGTCAAAAACAAGGATGTATACAACTTAACAATTAATTGCTAAGGTAATCATGATCTACTACAGGTTAATGCCATGCCCAAAGCTTAACAAAATTACAAGTTCATTATAAAATCATTGTGCCCATGATACTATCTTACGCATACTTGCACATAATCCCCCCAAAGCATAACACAAATCCCCACTAAAACATAACACACAAAAATTGCCTGGATTCCCCATAGTCAAACTCCAATCTTACTCCCCCTTAAAACTCAACATTTCCAAAAATGTAATATGCACTATTCCACCTTCTTCCTCCTAATTTTATTTTTCCTACTGATTTTGTTGCAGCTTTTAAATACTGTGGGGGGGTATAGACTACTTGTACACTTATGTAATCTTTCTGAATAACTAGAAAGTGCAAGAAATGTGTTAGGGATGTTGTTTAATACAGATCATGTACACCTACTGTAGATGCTATTGAATATGGTCCCTCATGTAATTATTATTGAGTGGGTCTTTCGTTAAAATCCTACTACTTTAGTGTTTTAACATTTAAGGTCACCCATGGGCACTTTAGTGGGAGAACAACAAATGACAAATGCTGCTTTTGTCAGTGTGTTTTGCTAGGGGGGCTGCCACCACCCTCTGCACCCTCCATGTGGCAGACGAGCCAATTTTACCAATATTAAGATTGCCATACCTTGGAGAAAAGGAAATATTCTGAGCTGAGGAAGAAATATTTGGGCCTTGCTATAAGCTTGCAGTTTCTGTTATGTAGTCTCACTATTCTGGGACAAGTAATAATGAGTTGTGGAATTTCAAATGGTTATCTATTCTACAGGTATATTGATTCCTATAGTCTTAGATTCAGAAAAGGTGTGCTGGTTTAAGCCATTTAAGTAAAACCTTTGATTTTTCATGCAGAAAGAGGCACTCCTATTGTTAAAAGTAAACCATCCTAGCATGATACTGCTGTTTTTATTTTTTCCTTTTTTTTTTGTAGTATACCTGTTAGAAACATGTACTTTATCGTTTATTCCATCATGGTGATGGGCAAGGTAGGAGATATAAGCTACAGCAAAATACAGATTGGTAGGTTTATCTAAAATCAGATATACATTAATCAAATTAGGAGCATCATTCTTGGTAAGACTGGCTGCAGCAACAAACAGGATGTCAATATTTAAAGTGTTGTCTTTTAAAATACCTTGCATCTATAATTGTGCTTGTCCAACTGTTTGACAAAGAGAGAGTATTCTTGCTTATGGAGTCTGAAATAAAAATGTTTTATTTTTAGCAAGGATTCAGTAATAGCTGCAATATCACATTTTCTGATCTTACAAAAGTTTTACATGGGGCCTCTTAACTGTTAATACTCTTTTTGCTAACTTATTTTTAAGCCTTTTGCCAGATACAGATGAGTGTTATTTGATGCTTGTGTAGTAGTGTAGTAGTGGCTGGACCTGGAATAAGTTGTAATTATTTTAAGATGAAACAGATGTTGTGTTACGAGATTTTCTCCAGATTGCTTGCTTTAACAAGCTAGAGTACTCTTGCAGTGAACGAGTTTGACTGTGGAGTTGTTAATGAGCAGCTCGAGGTAGAGGGAGTGCTTACTAGGGTATTTTTGTTCCTTATTGGTGTTAAATGTGGACTGACTAAAACGAGAGCCTGCCATATAGAGACAGTATGGCATGTTACCTAAATACAACAGAAGTAAAAAAATAGCTTTGCTTGTTTTATTTTTGTTTAAATTGTAGGGCAGAAGACAATAAGGTTGTAAAGGTTTTAGTGCCACCACTACAAGGAGAGTCACAGAACAAGGAGAAATAATTTTATCATTGTTACCCAAAACATTGTAAAAGTGGAATGAAGATTCACTAAAGCAAGCTATGCTGCTACTAAGGGCAGAAAGACGTGGTGCCAATGAACATTAAAGCCGTTGATGCCAGCAAAGAGTTAGAGAAATGAAAGAAGAGGGAGCAGTTAGAGGAATAACAGCCTTTCCTGCCATTACAGGCTAAGATGAATGGTAAGGGTGTGTTAGTTTTAGGAACTGTAGACTTTGCTACCAGTAAAAGGCTAAGAGAAAACATATGAGCCAGAAGGGGTGCATGTTAGGAAGTGCAGTCTTTCTTGCCATCACATGTGCTAGCTAGAAATGAGTGAGTTTAGCTGTGAAAGTACTCTTGTCTATATGTCAGGTTTGGTGAGGAGCAGGTAGGAAGGCCTTTACTAACCTTAAAAGTTATGAATTACTCCATGTGATCTTTACTGCCTTGGATATTTGTACGGGAAGAGAAATGGAAATGCTAGAAGGTTTAAAGAAAGAAATGCTGGAGTTTGGAACATGGCATCCTTTATTATCTAAAGGTTAAAGTGTTTGGTATAAAATCTAAAAGCAGAGTTTTGCTTATAAAAAATCTGAAAATGAGACTGATTAAATGTCAATAGTTTGTGTTAGTAGTAAAGGTGGCTTAAGTAAATATAATATATGGTTATGTTAGTGTTTTTGTTGTGGGGATCAAGTATTCAATTCATTACATCTGGTTAAGTTTCTATCATAAGAAGTTTGTTGTAGACTGTATTTTACAGGAGTGCATTAAATTGTAAAAATAGGACAGTACTGATGTTAACAGATTAATTATGGAATTGGTTTAATGTGATAGCTATGGATGTGTTTTTGTTGTGTGAGGATGTAGACTTTTTATTGATTTAATGTGTTTAGGTTATTTAGAATGAGTGATTGTAGTAGGGCATGGGTGTTGTTGGTATAATGAAATGATATCTGAGTGGGAATTGTAACTGAGGAGAGATTTTCCTGCCTGTAAATTTGATTAGCAAAACAATCAAATAGTGGTAAAGAGACATATAAAGACACCAGTTTCGCAAATGTTTTTTTTTTCAGAAAGAAATTTGCATACATTTTTTTGATGAAATCAGAAGTTCACCAGCTTTGATGCAACTTCAATATCTATAAACCATGTTTTAAGATGACAAATGTATAATACTACTAGTACAATGTAGCCTAAAAGTGGGAGTTGACTGATCCTCAGATAAGCTGTGGGGTTTGCTTTATGAAATGGCAGTATGGATTTGTGACACTGAGTACAGCAGACCTAGGTTAAGGGCATACAGTTACAGTGAGGTCCTATATTTGCTGGAAGCCTAACAAGAAATAAAGTATCGTAACACTGAATACAGCATTTTCTCGCTCAGTTGCTGAGAAGCTGCATGACACTTTAGTGTAATTTTGAACATGTCTTCTGAAAATTTTCTCTCAGCTGAAATCCTTTTATGTGGGGGGAGTTGCATTCTGACAGGATGTGACAGGAAAAATAAGATGGAAATAATAATGTCTGTTTTAAGCCTGTCAGATGAGGGAATGAATGCAAGACAGAACTACTGGGATACAGCTGCATGCGTTAAACTGTAGAGACCAGTGTCTTTATGTACAGTATATTAATACTCAGTATACAACTTTCTATGCAAAATGGCTTGTGTATCTCTGGAATAGGTATATATGTAAACGGATAACAATGAAAACTCTTCAAGTACACAAATAATATAATCAAGTGCATGCTCATTGAAGTGATAATTTATACAATAAAATATCAATTAGTTGTGCAGTGTCTCAGTGTACTAGTTTTGTCCAGTAGCTTGTAAAACAATAACAATGTAATCCAAACAGATGCCTGAATGCCGAAGCTGTAAAAATGTCTGCAATATCATTATTTAACAAAATTCACTGACATAACAATACTAAAAGACATACTATAGCTACAGAGTATAGAAATGGTGTACACCCAAGCATAAGTCTAAAGAACCCTTGGCTGCACGGTAAACTGTTAAGATGTAAATAAAAACAATCATTATTACAAAATATGTCTACACACAGATTAACTAGGTGACAAGTGCTGATAATCACTGCATTGAACAATGATTGGCAATTAATATTTAGTGCAGTAGCTTGTATATCTCAACATGCAGATGATCAG
This sequence comes from Protopterus annectens, assembly GCF_019279795.1. Classification (NCBI taxonomy): domain Eukaryota; kingdom Metazoa; phylum Chordata; order Ceratodontiformes; family Protopteridae; genus Protopterus; species Protopterus annectens. The sequence continues at coordinate 336,895,719 of NC_056749.1, forward strand.
AAATGTCAAAAAAAATGTTTGCTTTGATAAGAACAAATTACATGCATTTTACCTGGGTTTTTATTGTTTAGAAATTAGAAACCATACAGTTCATACAATAAACAGGGCTTATCGATTAGAAGTTTCAATTTAGATTTACATATAGGCAAGAATAATGAGATAAATCAACCTTGAACCTGGTGAAGCCTGTCCATTCATTGTCAACGGGGTAAATTTGGCATTCAGATGTGGAGCCACAGTGAAGACGTGTTAAGCTAGACTAAAACAGGAATGTGTATGACACGTGCCCAGGACAGGCTGAAAGAAGTAGAATATTAGTTGTGTGTGTGTGTGTGTCTGTCTTTTTCATGTTTTTAACATTTATCTGCAAATATCATGGTAACATTTCTGTTTATCCAGATGCCAAAGGACACAAATAGTCCAATTTCTGAGACAAGGTGGCACCTTCTTCTAATATAATTAACAAAGATAAAGCATATTCAATTCAAGAAGAAACAGATGCGAGGTATTTTGACAAGCTCTAATGACTGTGGTGTTTATTGCTACAAGAAATAAGTCATGATCTAGCATTCCCCCATACCAAAGAGGTCAGAAAACTCTGCTCATGGTAAAAGACACTTGCTACTGTCTAAGTGTAGTGCTACTGAGAAACAAAGTAGCTGCTGATCTGCCTGAGGAATTACCCTATGGAACCTGTGTATTTACTTTAACATACTCTTTTGACAACATAGAATGCATACAGGAAAACATAATTATGTCTACTGTATTTTCTTTCAGACTTCCTTGTGTGCCAACATACTCCGTATTTGCACTATTTCTTTATTATTTAATTAAGAATTATTTATTTACTTTTAAGCTCTTGTGGCTAGTATTTATTTATTACAAGCACACTGGTGTTCAGTTGACCACACAATAATAACCATTATTTACACTGGGGGTAGAAAACTGTGAGGCACACTCCTTTGAGACTGGACGGGTATTAGTTAGTGAAATAAGAGCAGATAAGTAAGTGGGAGACTCTGATGTTCCTCAGGATGGTGGTAATACTACCAGGAAAGAAAATATGGGGAATTGGAGAATTCTTCCAACCTTCCTGGGAGTGTGTGCGTCTGTTGCGTGTGTGTGCATGTGTGAAAATAATGCTTCTTGCGATAGTCAGTTACCATAGCTAGAGGGCTGATGGAGACACTAGTTCATGGAGACAGCAGTGTGGCTCTGTAAGTGAATATTTTGCAGTCTGATTTGGATATGGAGGTTGGGTACCCATACATAGGATGTTAGTACATACCAGGTTGTATTTTGTGGGCTAATCAGTGAAACAGACTCATGCACCTTGCTGGTATCAATTCACCCTTTGTACAGACAGTGGTGCCACCTTATCTTTCACCCAAGATGTCAGTGGTGCCACTACTATCTCGCACTTCGTGGACTGGTAACAGTATCTTCTCTCCATTGACACAATGAGTAATTAAATTAAGGAGAATCCTAACAGGGTAAGTTCTGGTTTCAAATGGTGAATAGCGACACATGTTCAAAAGTATGGTAAACAGCAGCTCTGCAAGAAGAGCTTAGTCCCTTCCATAATGCCAAGCTAAGAAAACTTAAATACTACTTTGGGTAGGACTTGGTCAATGAAGACAATAATTTACCAAATGATTTTGTATGGATTGTGGTCTTCCTACAGTTTTTATTTATTTGTTTGTTTATTCATTCATTTTTGAAGAGATTGAGACTTTAGTAATTGTTATGAAATTAAGAAGTCATCTGGACATTTTTATGAGATCAGATGTTCACCACTATTAGGTATCCTGCTACTGAATTTGGGTGCCTGGTGGCTGATGCCTGGTAGTGGACAGCCTTGGGAAGGGCAATGTGGACCTAACAATGAGTAGATCATGTTTAGGTTGAAGATACAGCAGTACATTGAGGTCCTGTAGTTGCTGAAAACTTTGTACAACAGATGAGTGACATTCTTAAACTGAATGGAGTAGTGTTTTATGAAACTACCAACTCAGTGGGAACAATAATGCAGGTTACAGCATAGTTTCTCAGAAGTTTCATTCATTTTAAATGCTTTTTATGTTTTGTGGGGGGGGCTGGGCTCAACCCTCTCCAGGGAAAGTGTCAGGTGGGGAGTTTGAGTGGGGTGGTACACCTGTCAAAGAATAAAGCAGGAGTCCTAAGGTGAGCGCAAGGAAGACAGAAACGTCTCATGGAGCAGAATGGAAAAAGTTCACTTGATCTTGATTTTCAGCACGAACACAGACCATGAAAATGGGGCCTCAGAATCCTCCTTCCTGTTTTGGGTTTTAAGAAGGAGGTATCAAGATAGTTACCACAAGGATAACTGGCTTGTGGCAGCCAAGCATTCATAGCAACATCACCTTTTGATCCTTCAATGTTGGCTCTTCCTATCATTATGAATCAGAATTCACCAAGCATTGGATTGTTTACCTACTGACAGGGATTGTGAACTGGGATTAGGCAGTCATGAGACAGGTTAGTTTACCCTACTGATGATGTGGTGTTGTGATAGTAATCCTGCTCAGTATGAGAGGAACTGCAGGTTCAGACATTGTCCATGAGACTTATAAGGTTATTTTTAACATGGTCCTGGGAAATTCAATTGCGTTCATATCCTTTGATTGGTATGTATGCATGTTTGTGTGTCTGTGTGTGATATTAGAGGAGGAGACTTGGTATTTACTGACATTGTCTAAACTTGCAAAGATTGTTCACTAAAAGTCTTAAGGGAACAGTGTAGCAGGGAAGACAAATTGTGATTAATGGCATTTATTGTTATGTGCTGTACCAGTTTCCAAAAGTGTTATGCTGTTGAAAGATTATTCCATCTTTTACAGTGCTTTGCACAACTTGTGATATTCTGTAGGCAGCACTTAAAACAAGGCTTCATCTACACACAAATAAGTTTTATAGTTTCTGACTATTACTTGACTTAATATATTTAGGATGTGGTGATTAATAATAAATATTTCCATTTGATATGGCAAGGATTCTGTTTAATTTTCCATATTAATTTCTGGAAGTGTGCCATAATCCATTCTCCTGCATCTTCTGCAGAAAATACAGCCTGAAATTGTTTCTATGTAATCTTTTTCTTCTCTTCTTGCCTAGTAATATTATGCTTTATTTAAAACAATTATCTGTGATATGTTCCCTAAATTCTTGCATAATCCATTCTCCTGCATCTTCTGCAGAAAATACAGCCTGAAATTGTTTCTATGTAATCTTTTTCTTCTCTTCTTGCCTAGTAATATTATGCTTTATTTAAAACAATTATCTGTGATATGTTCCCTAAATTCTTGCATCTCTTTTAAACTTACATATTCAGCAATGAATTATGTTTTACTTGACATCTTACTTCCTGATTAAAAAGCTGTAATTTAGCTTCATGTTTCATGGATTACATCAATCAATCGCTCACACCCCTTAGTATGAATTAGTGACTGAATTTGCTATTCAGACTCTCTTTCTTGCCATTTGACTGGAGATCATATTTTAAAGAGATGTATAACTTGTGAAAAGCTGCAGTCACAGACAATTGTAACACAGGAAAAGCACTAACGTCAATGCTACATCTAATTTTACAAGTCATTCAGTGTTATCTTGGCAGATAAACTGTTCAGCCACTACTCTGGATAGAATATAAAGCCTCTTACTCCTTCAGATTGCTATCAAAGGTCTGGGTGAGAAACCATAAATGTAATTATAGTTCATTTGGTGCAAGTAGTCTTTGTTATGAGATGATAAACTACAAGGCTTATTAGGTCATTTTTGCCACCCAGATGAACAAGGAAGATGTTAAACTTTCAGTTGAGGTATTCCTTGGCATCTAAAATGCTATTTGCTCTATGGGATTTCCTCTGAGCAGCCCTAAGGAAAGATGTCTTTACCTTAAATATAATGGATCAAATTGCTACACATGCAACTGCTAGTCTGAGTAGCCTCGAATGGCACAAGGGACTCAGTTTTTCTTTTTTGTAGAGGACATCAGATAGAAATTACCACAAGTTTTAATGTTTTTATATTACAATGACAGCTTTACATCCCTGCCCATGACGGACCACTTTCATCACAAGATGGAGCTTTCACAGACACTTCCTGATACATGAGCTCTGCAAAGAAAATATTAGGGGTGTACAAGAAAAAGGAATAACACTTGTCTCATTCAATGTTTAAGTACTAAGAAAGCAAAATCTGTAGATGAGTTCAACAGTCTAACTTATAGGAATGGGATGGGCAGAGTCTGGGGGTGTACAAGAGATGCCAAAAAGCTAATTCATATGACCTTGGCTTATTCAGGTCACACTATTTACTACAGTGATTATATTGCAGGTTAACAGACATCAAAAAGCTAACAATTCCTAGAATAGATAGAAGCTATTTAGCAAAGAAAGAATTAGAATTATTAATTAGTAGTCTGCCACCAAAAGTCATATTCAAACATCACCTACAAACATTTAGATCTCAAAAATGGATCAATATCCTTAATCCTTCCTGTGGTACCAAGGGGTGCAGGATGCCAATCTGGAAAAAATTACTAAATGAAAACTTTTAGGATCAAATCATAAGACAGCTGATTCCCTATTAGATAAGTATAGATTAAAACATTGTCAGGTATTTGAGGGACTGGATCATTTAATCAAAGAAATGTGGAAGAACTTCAGTAAGATTTAATGGTGTTCCCTAATCTATTATATTGCATCTATGAAATTGTATAAAATAATATAACTAGTAATTCAATTGTCTGGTTTATATGTAATACTTCAAAAATATAGGCTTGACATAAATGAAAAGTTTTGGAATTTCAGCTTTAAAGGAAACCATCATAAGAATTTCAGAGGCAGCCAAAAGGTTACCTCTTCAATCATTAGCAGGCACAACTGATTCTCCATTTTGGAAGGTTTATTTACTGCATATAGATTTCTTTACCCAGAATAAATTAATTTAGCTGAAAATGAAGAATCATGTTGTTGGTGATGCACATCATCTTATAAAACTGAAAAGTAACATATTTATGAATGTATAATCTTAGAAAACCTGTAAAACATATGATCTGACAGTTTTTTTGTTGATTAGAAGTATAACATTGTATAATGATAATGAATGTATGAAGCATGGTGATTATGCTCTGATATATGGAAAAAGACAAATCAGTTAAGTGCTACAATAAAGCACCTCTGCTTCCCTTGAAAAGGCCTGGTCTCACACTAAGCAGTAAAATCTGCAAGTACTGACCAGTAAAGACAGCAGTTGAATAAAAACATTTATGTTTCTGCCTGCTGTCCATACTGGTAATATGTCCCTGACTTCCTATTCTAAACTTAGATAGCAGCTAGATTAAATATAACGTGTTCACCTGTATTTTCTGGATACAAAATCTGATAATCTATGTCATTATTTTGTGATCTCAGTCCTCGGTGACTTGTCCAAAAACGAAACTATTTATGACAAACAGACCAACCATATGAGGAATAAATTCTGGACATTCTCTGAAAATCTGGACCTTTGATGGCAAGCATGCCAGATCATGATGCATTGTCCATTAAATAGCTTTACAGCATGTTTTTTTTTTTTTTTAACTAGTACATGGAGCATAAATCTCAATGCACTACAAAGAATTATGATAGGATCTCCAGTCATAACTTGGCATGGATGCCAGGAATCCCCTATCAAGCTTTGCTGTCTAGGTACATTTCTTAGTATCCCTAAGTTGGTCACTCATTCGGAATTCTCTGTATTATATCCGCTTGCATTAAAAAGTGTCAATATCCTTTTTTTTTGGATTATTCCAGCTACAGCAAGAAAGTCAATCACCAAGAACCACCATCTACCTTTTTAAAATATTTATTGTCCTTAAAACATTTGTTACAAACAGATGTAAAGATATGGTCCACAACAAATCTTATTAACTTAAATATGTGCCTAAAATTTCATAAGTGCTAGAAAAATGTATAAAAGAATAACATAAAATTTTACCTCTCCTCTCTATTTTTATGTCATATTAATACCTAAGGTAATACAGGTATTAATCATTATATTGGCTTGGAAACAATCTGTTTATGAAAGATACAACCTGTTAACACATTGTACATACTGTTTATATACTTACTGGTTAGTGTAAGAGATAATTGCTTTCTTATATTCATTTTTTTGGTTGAATATCATGTGAAATTCAATTTAATTTTTAAATTACATATATTAACTTGTTTACCACAATGATGAATTTACAAGGTAACTTTAAACTAGTAAACAGTAAAGATATTCAAATTATGTGTTAGCATGACATCCAAAACTTACATTCAGTCAATAATTACATACATGAAAAACATGCCCATTTGGCCATCTGCATTGCACCTAGCATAACTTTTTCTTTCTTTTTTTTTTTTTTTTTTTGGTGAATATACTGAATATGCTTTACTCTAATAGAAAAGTGCAAATATTTTACTTCTGCTTCCCTAAGTAGCATTTTTGTTTCAAATCTGATGTCTAAAGCAAGAGTCAGACTCGATGTCAAGCTATTTCATCTTGACTATTTTTTAGACTAAAAAGATGCTGTGTTTAGTTCATCGAAGTACAATGTCTGATTTGAAGCAGTATGTGGCATTCAGAAATATGTAACTGTCACTAATCACTTACATTTTTTTAAGACACTCTTTAATAATTAGTTAAATTAACATCAATTACATAAACACAACTATCTTTTAACCATCCCATAATAGCCCCTGTCCAATGCTTTAACTGTCTCTTATCATATCATGACATGCTGATGTTTATCTGATCTGATTACTAAAAGTAGAGTAATAGGACAATTCTTTAAATATTAATAGTTTTATTTTAATTAGCTCAGAAAAGAAAATACCACCTTCCCTGAGAGTTAATGCCTACACTGTGTACACCATTCTGAGTGAACAGACAACACAAGCATAACTCGCACACCTTCTACCTCCTGATTTTAGGTTTTCAACCAAATTTCTTGCAGACTTAAATATTAAGGGGGACTCATAAAGGTTGCCAGAAAGTGTAGACTTCATAAACTAATCTTTCCTGACTTTATAGAAAGCACAAAACATTTGTCCTTGATGTTCTTGAATGTAGATCATGTACACAGAAATGAATCTGGACCACTCTGTGATGACTACTATATTAAAGCTGTCAGCATGTCTATCAACTGCTTAGCTACCAGAACATATTTACAGGAAAGACAGACAATAATGATTAAACTCCACAAGTTTTTCTTGTGCTATAAGGACAATAAGGGTTCAAGTATACAATCCCATTATGATAATCACAGCCCAAGGAGACAATATAAGTAAAGTTGTGATATCCTGATTTATTACATATCATTGTCAGCAAGAGGATGTTATCCAGTTTGTTGGCAGGGACAGATAGTGACTCCATGTAGAAAATGTGTATCATATTTGGCACAATCTATTTTAATGAATGTAGGTTTAATTTAATGAGGTCATTCAAAAAAAAGCAAATACCATCCTCACCAAAAATCATTTACTAGTGTTAAATGGCAAAAGCAATTGCTTTGTTTGTGATTCATCATCCCCATAAAACAAAGTTCAATATTATCTGTACTGAAGTGCAATTTGGATCTATGGATCAGAAACAGAAAATTTACCTCAGGACAGTCCCCGCACTAATGGACTCATCTTTTAAATGCTTTATCCCATGCATAGGTCTCCTCAGATTATCCATGGTATAATCCCAGTTATTTTCATTTGGGCTAATTAATAATTATTCACCATGGGATGGGTAAGGCTACTCTCCAACCAAATGGAATATGTTAATTCAAGCCCAGGAACTGGCTAGGCTTAAAATGGCACACAAGACAACTAGCCTAGTACTTACCTATGAACCTACAAATTATGTCGTAATACGAATTATTATATCGTAATACTATCCCTCTTATAATCAATCAATCTAATTTAACCCTATTCAAAACTGCAGTCAAAATGTATACACGCTTTGCTGTAGAAAATTACTGCTGTAGAGATTTTTGCTCAGCCTATACAATGTGTGTGTGTATGTATATATGTGTATATATATATATATATATATATATATATATATATATATATATATATATACACAAAGGTGTGGGAATTCATGACTCAGTTTCACGGATTTATTATCCAAAATAAAATCCTGATTAAGCCCTTTTATCAAGTTAGACTTCATCCGGACCATTAATAACATAGTCTGTAAAAACTGTGGCACAAACACACATTCACATTTTTTTACTTGCATCTAATGATTCTAGGTGTGTGCAAGGTACATGCAGGAATTTGATGTACTGAAAGACAGGTTCCTGGAAAGAAGGTATCCCCTCAGTTATTGAGGAAGCACAAGTTCCTGGAAAGAAGGTATCCCCTCAGTTATTGAGGAAGCACAAAAATATGTTTCTCAAGAAATATTGACCAGATAGAGTGCTATTATTAGCATGGTGGGCAGTTTTACAACTCTGAACCACATGGCAGCCAAACCCCGATCTTGAGATTAACTACTGAAAGAACATAGTTTTACATTTCACTTGCGACTCCAGAAATATCATGGGGATCTTAAACAAAAACTGGCAGTGTTTGCAGTGAGATGATCAACTAAGGTCACTATTTGGTCAATCTACTACTTTTACATACAAAAATGGTTTTAACATCAAATAGATTTTAGAGAACCATAGTAAACAAGCAGCTTTTGCGTTCCTCTAATTAATAAATGTGGATGTTGTCATCAGTGCTGTAATACCGACTCCAACATGGATTGTTTTTATTCCTCATGATTGGTAGTGCACCTGATATGGTGTGGAACTTGTACTCAGTGGTAAAACTAATGTGTTAAGGAAGCCTGTTTACCAACACATTTACAGTATTCAGAAAAATGACAGTAAAAGCTCTTTGGCAAGACGTGCACTTATTTGTAAAAATTTCATCAAGTTCAACTTTGGTGTTCTTGAACAGATTTACCATGACATTTTGTCAGGGGATTGGAGGAACAGACTACTACATCATGAAATTTTTTAGCAAATGCATTTAGATGCAACTTCACAGCTTAGGCTAAATGATTCTATATTTATAATTAGCAAGTTACAAAACAGAGCTGGAAGATTGTGAATTCTGAGTATTTTTGTTCCTAAATCATTGGTATTGGTTGAAAGTTAGCATTGGCTTGTCTCATTGGTTTCTTAGTAATGTCAGTTTGACTAGTCCACTGTTTATTTTGTATGTGGTTTCATTGTTTGGACCTTGGCATAATGTTTAACCATGAGTGGTCTGCTTTATTTAACATATATGAATAGAATGGATGTTCTTACATGACGATCATTGGTTTTCGTGTAACATATATGAAATGAATGGATGTTCTTACATGACAATCATTGGTTTTCGTGTAAGGTGTTTTATCATTTGATTGGGTATTATCAAGGGGGTGTGTTTGCACAACAGTTTTTATTCGTTGCTTTTACAATTCAATGGTACTGATGAAATCTAACTTGACAAAAGTGCTCAACTGTGATTTCATTTTGGATAATAAAAGTGTGAAATTGAGCTACCTGGTCATTTACTATTTTAGTTTTTGCTTCTAAGTGGTTGACTTGGTTTTCGCTTTGAAGTATGGGAATTAGGGGAAACCTGCAATGTTTACCAGGGGCATAGCAGGGATGAAGGCATTGTCCTCATCCCCGCTGTAGTGTGATCTTGGAGTTGAGTATATATAATGAGCATGGGGTATGGGAGTACAGGGGGCTTTCTGCTTTTCAATATGACATTCTAGATGTCAGTTTTATGACACAACATTCGGGATGATTGATCGAATGGCATGAATCAGTGTGGTAACATATTCTGTAATTGCTGACTCATACTCTAATACAGTCCGCCACCTAATCTGTATCATAACTATTAAACAGTCATAAATATGGCATTGAGTTAGAACATTCTTACTACACAATGTATCATATGTTATGTTCACAAGAAAAGCACCTGTAATTAGTACACAGACTCCAGTAAAAAGTTTCACTCTGTGTGTGTGTGTGTGTGTGTGTGTGTGTGTGTGTGTGTGTGTGTGTGTGTGTGTGGTCAGTTACCTCACAAAAAAAAACAAGATATCTATTTCCCCTATCAAGCTAGCAGCAAAGGCAAAAATACAAAAATCTAGTTAAACTGCTCGCTGCTCATTTCCATAACTTCAGACATTTGACAACAATGAAACACTGAGGATAACATACAAAAATATATGGTTAGATCTGAATAAAACAGATGTCTAAATGTGTAGACAGTAAACTGCCACATGATGCTAAAATTAAATTTCACTTATATTCTTTCATCATTTTTCCAAAAGTCCACGGAGTTACAAAAAGGCAGAAGTCAAGCTGTGACAAATGGTGTTCAGTCATTACTTGTCATCTTTTTGAATCCTGGGTGCATTGGCCTTAAAAAAGGTGGCATATGATCTCAGTCAGGGCTATTTCTTCTGCTGGTGTTCTATTATAAAGCTAATGGGCATAGGTCTACATTATCTTTCATTAGAACAAAAAGCTCTTTCATAAGTCCTAATTTATCACTTGTGTTTCTGACAAAACCATTGTCCATTTCAATATATTTATAATTCTTTTAATTTAAGAGTACAGTAAATGCAGAAGTACCCTTGGCCAGTCCTGTTTTTCTGGAGATACCAGTGATACGTCCAGAAGACTGGCATGGGTTTATATTATAAACATGAAAGCTGCAAACAGTGAATACATCAACACTGACACATAAAGGCCGATGTACAAAAAGAGCAAAATACGTAACTTTTGAAAATGAAAACGCCAAATGTATTTAGTCAACCAACAGTGCCATGCTCAAACTAACTAAATAACTTTTGCAGGGAGGCAAGCCCCCCTGCACCCCCGATGTGGTGGCCTGCACCCCCACACCTCCCTACTTAAATACACCAACTCTGAGACTGCACTACAGTGGGGAAAAGGATACATTTCCCCATCCCCATGATCACCGTGCTGGCCAAGCAAATACATTCGGAGTTTTCATTTTTGCAGATTGTGTATTTTGATGGTTTTGTACATCGACCTTTATGTGTCGATGTAGATGTATTCGCAATTTTGTGTTTATAATGTAGACTGGCATATACCCTTTTTATGAAAACAGAAGTACATGAAGAATAAATTACAATTTATAAGCAATTACTTTTCTAGCTTATCTTAGACTGAGTAATATAATACACTGACTTGGAAAGACCAGAAAAAGAACACAACCTAATAAATATGTAAATGAAAAAATATTAACAAATGGAAAATCGGTCTTTATCAATGAGTAAGTCAGTGAATGTATATTTTAACAGTTTTAAATTAAAGGGCATACTGGTATAGAAAATTATTCCATAAGTGCAAAAGGAAAAAAGCTGAGGAGTAATGCTAGAATATAATGATAATGATTAAATATTTTTAGGATGCAGTTTTAATGTGAATGCTGGACAAGAAAGATATGACCGAGACTTATAATGCAGGACAATGATTAGAACTCATCAACATTTTTCTTGCAATAAGCAAAACATAGTACCTTGTATTAACCACTTACCATACCCCCTTATAAAGCTAGAAGACTATGAGACATATCATAACAAAATGACATCCCTTATAGTAGAAATAAACACTAAACTCTTTGGGTAACTTCAGCCACCCCTCCAATAACTGGGGATCGATCCTACGTCACTGCAAACAAGTATGTGCAGAGATTACTAGATTTCATTAATGCAAACTGTTTCATCAACCAGTCCAAATCCCAATAAGGGGCTCAAAAATATTAGACTTGGTTTTCACAAATGTAGCCCCCTCTACTTAGCTCAGAGCCATAAGTAATCAAATTTCTGGTCACATCTGACCGTTGTATATTAATGCTGACTTGAAGTAAAATCTTCGTCACAACAAAATCTCCATAGTCTAGTCCAAGGGAAATCTGCTCCAACTGATAAACTGTTGAAATGCACCCCCTCCATACCTAGAAAACCCTCTTTTACATATTGTAATTTTCACATATAAAATCTACAACAACCTCCAAACTAGCATTGAGACATGTAAGAACAAACCCATTTTGTCTAACCGCAATATAATCGCATACAATATGAGAAAGATTTGCCTGGGCCTAGGAGTTTCTAACTCTGTCAGTTACAGACTCAACAAACACTTCAGAAACAAAATCAAATTCTCCCAAAGGAAGTATGACTTCCAAATCACCACCCCATGCTCAGTATAACCCTAAAGTCTGTCATGTGTGTCGGGAACCTAACAATAATTATGTCAGCTAATACATCACATTGTGTACTTGTTCCCAGAGGACATTCATATTTCATAACAAATTCAGCTCAAACTTGCCTATTTTCATTTCCTACCAGCTATTAAGGGGAGAGCTACACATTGCCTACAGATTATTGAAAGACTGGATGGGCAAACACAAGTGCACCCCTGATTTTCCCCTTCTAGCTCTTATGGAAAGGGGCCAAAACTAAATGAGGGTCTGTTACCTGGTCCATAGATCAACAGGCTAGCATGAACTGATGAGCACAAGTAATGAAAGTGGAAGTAAGCTGAAAGGGTATGTGTTAATAAATTAACATTTAGCCTGAGTGGAATTTCTCACCTCCTAGTCACTGGAAATTCCTCCTAGTCACTGGAAATTTCATGCCTGGACTTCACTTGAGCTAAAATTCCCACAAGGTAGTTTTTCAACCTACCTGTGAACCAATTTATATATCTCAAAAACTGTAAAAGTAAAAAAAAGCTTAAAATATGAAAGTTATTCAGGAGCCATTCCTCTTCACAATGATGATCTTAACATAACCATGAAAAATCATGATATTTTTATATTGAACGAATTGTTAAATAATATCTACATTTTATTATAATAATTACGCAAACAAGCTTCAATATATTTATAAACATATCAACCTCAATTATCAGCATGACTTGTTCAATTTGCTACAAAGCAGTTTTGCTGTTGTTACTTTTGTTTTGAGACATTAGTATAATTATGTTTTGCACACATATTTTCATATCTGATCAACAAAGATATGCAAATATCTGCAAAGCAGAGCTAGTTAGAAGCCATCTATCAGGGCAAAAATTTTCAGCATTGTGAATGTTCAGTGCTTCATTTTATATCATACCATGGAGATCCATATAGACACTTTCTGGTTCAAGTCATGTATATAATATTCATAATATTCATAATGCTTTCAGAAATAACACACAATTTCTTTAGTACGAAATACCCCATTTATCTAAAATGTAATTTCTGATCTGTAGTAAGTGGGTGTGCTTAATGCTTCTTCATAATGCATTAGCATAGAGAATGCCTGAAAAATTTACAGAAATGTGATATTTATGCATAAATATGCATATTTTATTTCTCATCCAGTGTCTTCTAATTGGTTGAAGGCAGCAGAAATCAGTGACAACTTTTGCAGTGTTATGTAAGCTTACATTTGATACAAAGAAATGACATATAGTCCATCTGTTTCAAGTTGTTGACAAATATATAGATGGCACATATTCATGCTTTGGCATAAAAATAAATTACTTCTCACTTACTGACAGTTGTATTCAGGTAAGCAGACATTCCTGTTCCATGTGTTGAGCTGTCCTCTATGTGGATACTGTCCAAGATATTCACACAAAATATGCATAAAATTACACATTTGTAAACAAGTATGAAGATTGGCAAAGCAATGGTTGTTAGACACTACTTAGCAGTAAAAAGTTTCACAACATTATCTGCATTTTCATGTGATACCTTGAAATACTGTATAGCCTTCTTTGGATCAAATTATTAACAGAAATATTAATATAGCACCTATTTATAAATTAAAAAAGAAGTCACATTTTCACTCACCACCCAATTTGGGTTAATAGGCCTTCCTAACCCATGTTCTATCATTTACAGTAAAATTATTTTCCAGAATATTAGTAGGTCTACACATTGCCCAAGATATTTACATACAATATGCAAATACATTCACAAATCTCATATTTATTGTTAAACCAGTATAAATATCTGCATTATGTAAGCTTTCATTTGATACCATAAAATCTCCTTGTATTGCAGAATAATTATACAAGTATTACTATCTAAAATATTCAAATGTGCATCATTCCCTGCTGCAGTAGCCTTTAGGCTATATGGGTTGTTTTCCACCTAGCAAACTACAACCACCAAGCTTCAAAAATCTCTTATCCCCTTCACTCTGGCTAATTTCCAGGAGATGAACTAGAGCTTTTTTCAATGATTTCTTGATGCCTCCATAAGAAGCATCTCCCAGGCTTTGCAGGGGCAGAAATCAGCTAAGAGCTTGTTATCTGGTAACTAAGTCCTCACTGGGAAATCCATCATCTTAGAAATCATTGCCCTTTTAAGAAAAATCACAATTTTATCCGTTCAGAAACCCAATATTTTTTGTTCAACTATTGAAAGTTTCTTGTAAGGGACCACTATTTTGTGACAGTGTTTGTTTTGGGGCTAATATTGTCAAGGTTGTCTACTGTTTGTGTAAAATTTGAATTTTATGGGATAGAAAAGTCTATGGAGGATGGGCAGGATATTATGCGTCAGTGTAATATTTATACTCGGTTAATGACAATCTTACTGCCATTTTGATTCTGTCAATGTGTGTGGGAGTGTTTGAACAGCACTGATAGAGAAATTATGTTTTACTTTTACTTTGCATAACCTAAGGGATCAGGGAAAGTGTTGTGATTATCAGTGTGCTGTTTGTGAACAATCAAACAATTTACATTTTGACTGTTGCACTCCAGCAAAGCTTAGCATTTTTGATGTCTCCCTCCAGTCTGGCTTGATCTTTTCCTGCAATCTGTGCCTTCCCTATCAGGCACAGGTTCCAAATTTCTGCAAAGAAAAGAAAGTACTGTTGTGTAAGATGAACTTGCCATCAGAGTAGATGTTTGAATGACCTACTGTAGCCTTAGCTATATGGATTATATCCTGCCAAGGATATAGCAGTCAGCTAAATTCCAAAGCTTCAGGGCACCTTCCACATGCCCAAACTGTTGAGCTGAGCTGAATAAAAGGTAAGTTTGGGTGCAAAGCCCTTCAAATCTTTCCTGACAGCAGAGAAAGGGAGGCTGAGCCCTAAAAGAACAAGGTTAGGAATAACAAACAAATAAATAAATGCCCATAAGCATAAAAACACACCAAAATACAAGGGGGATGGAGGGAGGGAGTGGTTACTGCAGCAGTAATATTTTGTACATCTCCTATTATGGGAAGTTCAACTTACACAACTGTACAAGATATTTACATACAATATGCATAAGTATATTTGGGAGGTGGGGAGAAGGATCCAGTAACCCCTAAATAATGGTCTTAGCAAAGCATGATCTAGACATAGGAAAGGAATCCATCTTATAGTGCTTTGTAAAAATATGGACAGAGGACCAAGTACCAGCTTCTAGAATACTTCTAGAATCCAACTCTTTCCAAAAAGCCACAGAAGAATCCCAGGTCCTTGTCGAGTGGGCTTTGACCCCACCTGGAATACATTTCTCAGGGTGAGCACAACCAAAGGCAATAGCTTTAGATAGCCATACACATGTTTTGACACCAGTTGTCCCTTATTACCTTCACAAGAAATGAACAATTGATCTGATGTTAAATATTTAGTTTTGTCAAGATAGTACTTGTGTTGTCTGGTATGGAACTCTCTTTCCCTAAGTTTTAGATTCAGGAAAGAAAACGTGGAGACGGATAGTTTGACCTAAAGTAAACTCGGATACCACTTCAGGCATAATGGATTAGTTCTGAAAGAAACCATGTCCTTGTGGAAAATGAGGAAGGGTTGACTCAGCATAAGAGCTTGCAACTCGGATACCTTTTCTTGCAGAGGTCAGAAAAGTCAGCATTGTTTTCCATGTTAATAACCTCAAGTCAGCCAAATTAGTTGTTTCAAATGCAGCAAGTGTTAGTTTTTCTAACACAAAAGGAAGAACTCAAGGTTATGCAAAACCCATTTCAAGAACATTTTGACACGTGACTGCCTTAAAAGAGGAGGATCCATGGGCAGACATGCTGAAATGGTGAACAAATGAACCTTGGTACAGGAATAAGAAAGGCCATAGGATAGTAACTCACACAAATATTGTAAACCAGAGAACAAATAGCTTTAATTGTGTGCTGGTTATGTTGTTGGCACCAACTAGAAAGCTTTCTTGCTTCCATTATTATCTGGTGCACATACTCAGAAAAAATAGGTGCCTAAAGGAATTAAGACCCTATCATCCAGGCAGTCAGTTAAAAATGACCGATGTCGGAGTGTATCAAACACCATTGTTGTTACGTGAGTAGATCCATTATGTGAGGAAGCTTGTAGTAATTACCCCTGCCACATACAAAGAGTTGAGAACGACTGCTGCCTGGGCCAGAAGACAGTCATCACAATGATCTCTGAGGATTCCATATGAATCTTTTGAAGTACCCTGAATAGCAGTGGATGGGGTAGACAAGTATACAGGAACATTCCTGTCCAAAGAAAAGGCATCTGTCTTTTAGGCCTTCTTGCTTGGAGTCCTGGAACAGAATTTATTTATTTTTATTTATTTAAATTTGTTGACCGGGAGTGTCCGACTGGACATAGGTCCATTTTCAGTGGAGGCCCGGGGAGAAAAGCTCCACAGTAAAATAAACAGGCAGTAGTTACATTGGATTACATAGCGATTAACAATTTAACATAGCAATTACTTACAACATATTTACAGATGAAGAACACAGTACATCAGTAGACAACATCTGTGAAGTACATAACAGACATTAACAAATGTTACAATGAGAAGTTCCTGCTGTATAATTAGTACTAGGCTTATGAGCATCTGAGCTTGCTATAATCAAGGTAGTTAGTGGAGTGGAGAGAAAGGTAGTGGTTGGATGGGGTGGATGATATTAGAGTGGGTGGATGATATTAGAGTGGGAGTTGCAAGGGCATAGCCAGCATGTTTTTAGGTGCGCTTTTAGTAAAGTTTTGAAGTGGGTGCATGATGGTACAGAGGTAATTGTGGGTGGGAGTGAGTTCCATAATTTGGCTATGGCGCAAAAGAATAGTGCTTCACCAGCAGAGTTATTGGCTTTAGTGATCTGCAAGTGATTTTTGTTGCTGGATCTTAGTGGTCTGGTGGTGCGATAGGGTTGGAGTAGATTCTGGAGGGATGGGACATTTAGTGGATAGTTTACTAGTTTGTGGGCGAGTGAGAGTTGATACCACTGAAGGAGGTGAGGGAGTTCAAGCCAGCCAAGTTCAGCAAGTGAGAGACAGTGGTGACTATGGTAGGATGCCCCTGTGGCGAATTTGATTATTTTGTTGTAGCAGGTGTCTAGCTTGTTTAGATCACATTGCCTTAGGTTGGTAAGTAGGGTGGAGATAAGGTGGGAATTTGCTATTGAAATCTTTGCTGCTTTGGTGAGAAATTGCTTATTTCTGTATAATGCTCTAGTTTTTTGTGGACTTTTTTTATGGTCATGGATATGTGAATGTCAAATTTTAGTTTGTCTATTTCCACACCTAGCAATTTGGTGTGTTCAGTTGGGTATATAGTGATGTTGGTTTTTTTTTGCTGTGATGTTAAAGTGAGAGTTGTTTTTAGTATGTTTGGTGGGTTGGAAGATGAGTAGTTTAGTTTTGTTTGGGTTGAGTATTAATTGGGCATCAGATAACCATGTTTCAACAGAGGAAAAGGCTTCCTGTGTGACTTTTTGCAGTTTGGGTAGGGACTGGGCTGAGCAGATGATGGTCGAGTCGTCTGCGTATTGTTTGAGTGTGCCATGTTTGGTGGCAGAGGCTAGATTATTGGTGTAAACCGAGAAGAGTAGGGGTCCAAGGATGGATCCTTGGGGAACCCCTATGGAGACAGGTAGTTGGGGAGATATGTCATTCTGCCATACAACGGATTGTTGGTGGTCAGACAGGTAACTCTGAAATCATTTGGTGACTGATTGTGAGAAGGATAGGTTATTAAAGGATAGGTTATTGAGGACAGAGATAAGTTGTTTGTGTGGGACCATGTCAAATGTTTTAGATAGGTCTAGTAAAGTAGCAGAGGAGAGAGACATTGTTTTTATGCTGAAGGATAGTGTTAGTAAAGGAGAGTAAGGCAGTAAGGAGGTAGTCAGACCTGAGAGTGTATGCATCTCTCTAGTATTTTGGAGAGTGGAGAGAGAATAGCTATGGGGCGGTAATTGGTTACTTCTGCAGAGGGTCCACCTTTGTGGAGGGGAATTATATGTGATACTTCCACAGTGTGGGAACGTAACTTTCTGACAGAGATCGGTTAATCAAGATGGATACTGGGTAGGCCAGAGCATCAGCTGCGATTTGTAGGTATTCACTTGGGAGGTTTCCTGCTGCAAATTTGGTGGGTTTAAGTTTAGTTAAGAGTTTTTTTATGTTGGAGGTAGGTACAGGAGAAAAAGAGAAGGCAGTGGGGAGATTACTAGTTGAAGGTGTGGGTTGGAGGGGAGGTGAGTTGTGTTGTTTAGCTAGTGATAGTATGGTTTGGGTGAAGTGAGGGATGTTAGGAGGAGTGGTACTGCCTGGGTGGAGGATGGAGTTTATGGAGGACCAGAATTGTTTGGGGCTGTGTTGTGAGGAGTCTAGGGCAGACTGGTAGTATTGGAATTTGTCCCGTTTTATTAGCTTTTTGACTCTATTGCGTAGTTCTAGGAAGGGGTTTTGGTTTTGTGCCAGTGCTCCCAGGCTTTATCTCTGTTTTTCATTTCTGACTTAGTGGTTTTCTGTAGCCATGGGGAGGGTTGTGCTTTGGTTCTGGAAACTCTTATGGGGGCATGGTAATAAAGGGTGTTCAGGAAGGTAGGATTAAAAAATTAAACTGCATCATCTAGACTGAGGTAATTTAGAGGATGCCAGTTACATTCTTTGAGGGATGAGATGAATGTGAGTGGGTTAAAGTTTAGTTTTTTACGTATTTGATGGTAGATGACAGGTTTAGCTTGGTATAGGTTGTTTTTGAGTAGGAATGTTGGGGAGTGATCACTGAGGCTATCTGATAAGCAGCCTGTTATATATGACTGGGGGCTCTTACTGACTAGTATCCAATCCAGGGTAGTGTGCTTGCTGCAGTTTTTATTTATCCTGGTTGGTGACTGGACTAGTTGGGTGAAGCCATGAAGGTGTACATGATGGGTTGGATTGTTGCCAGAACAGGATTGCCAGTCAATATTGAAATCACCTAAGATGATAGTTTCTTGGGGGAAGATGGTGGGTAGACCAGCTGAGGAGGTTTTCTAGTGGAGGGATGTTTTGGCCAGGTGGGAAGTTGCATCCAATTATGTTGATGGTTTTGTTTTGGTTAATTTTGAGGTTGGTATATATTATTTCTTCATTGCCTATTTGTGGAGATGATGATGTTAAGATCTGGATGTTTAGATGCTGTTTAAATATTATAGCTACACCAACTCCTTTTTTGTTTAGCCAGTCTACTCTTAGTATGCCGTAACTTGTAGGGAGTATTTGCTCACTGGTAATGTGAGGTTTAGCCAGATTTCTGTCAGGATGACTATATCTGGGGAGTACAAGTCTATGGTGGCATGGAGTTCATGGACTTTGTTGGATATACTTCTAATCTTTAGGCTTAGTATAAGTCACTTGGCTTTCTATTGGCTGTAATATGGGAGAAGTTGTGGTTTCTAGTCTGATTATGAGGATTGGGGTTGGAGATGGTAGGGCCAGGGTTGGGGTGGATGTCTCCACTTAGGGCTAGTTTTGATATGCATGAGATTATTAGTTTTCTCAGTTTTGGAATGTGTTTGTTTATAAGGGAAACTTTATGATTGTGCTCTGTGGGTAATAGGTATGGTGGGAGGGTTACTATGTTAGGTTGTAGGGATGCTTTGTTTGAGTAATATAGTTGGTAGAATATGTGGGGGGTGCATAGGGATGGTTCTTAAGCTGGTGGGAGGGGAGCTGAGTGTGGGTGAGACATGAGTGGTGGTGTGAGTAGTAGTACAGTGGTAGTGGTTGAGTGGGGGAATGATTGAGCTTTGGTAGGATGTAAGATACAAGGAGAGTGCATGCAGTGAGCATAGGAAAGGTATGCTTGTACATGTTAGTTGAGGAGGTGTGATAGTAGTGGGAAGATGGAGGAGGTAGAGTTGGGTTAGTGCTGTGGTTGGCTATTGGAAAGATGGGAGGGGTTTGAGTGCAATAAAGGTGGACCACTTGGGGCGGTATATTGAATATTGCCAGTTGAGGTCTTCATAAAGAACTCCCGATAGATGGATAAAATCTTGCAAGACCCCTGGATCTAGTTTCCATTTGTGAATTTCTGCCCTGGTCCTGGTCAGTTTGTCTGTCATATAATTTTGCTCTGATGGAATGTAGGATGCCTGTAGAGACTGTGCTGTGAAGCTATATTCCAGACTAACACGGCTAGTCTGCAAAGTTCCCTTTGCTTGTTGATGTACCACATGACTGTGGTACAGTCTATAACCACTTGAAAAGGTCTTGAGGGCCACAGATGTTTCAGAGAATTGATTGCTTTGATCAGGGCAACAATTTCCATGATATTTAACTGCTTGCATCTTTCTTTGGTTTCGCTCACTCCTTGTACTTTGCCTCTCCTGAAACTTCTTCCAAAGTCTGAATCGTCTGTGGTGACTGATTGCTTTAGAGCAATAGTTTCCACAAAAATGACTTCCATTCTCACAAAGCTCAGTACACGGATCTGAAAAGATAAAGGGTGTTGATGCTGGGACCAAAGTGATTTTAGATACTATTGTATCATTCTCATGTGGAGTCTTGTTCATAGGTTCATAGGTTGGTACTAGGCTATCAGCCCTAGGGCCTATACAAGCCTAGCCATAACAATTCCCTGGCTATTTCTTCCCACATTATTTACTTTCCTGGACCCCTGTCTAGCAGGGCGACTGGCGTGATCCCTGGGGTGAATTTCCTTTCTCCCATCCAATCATCAAGGTTCCTCTTGAAGAGGTCCAAAGAGGCACTCTGCTTGACATGTATGGGCAATCTATTCCAGAGTCTGGGGAGTCTCTGGGTCAGGAACCTATCCCTCCAACATGTTTTGTTTATTGTGATGACAAGGTTTAGATCTCTGGAGCGTGTAGCTCTGAGGGATTGGGATTTCTTTAAGTGTAGCATGTCCAACAGCTCTGGGTTTGACATGGCCTTGTATGTTAAGCAGAGATCGCCTCTCAGTAGACGATATGCGACAGAGTATAGCTGGAGTTTTTTAAGGCGATCAGCATAGGGCATCTGCTTTAGGCCTGTGATTCTTTTAGTGAGGTATTTCTGAGGCATTTCCAGTTGTTGCAGATGACTTGAGAGGTACATACCAAATGGGGCGTTGTATTCTATAATGGGTGTAATGAGGGATGAGTACAGTGGGACAATGACCTCCTTTTTTCTGGATGAAAAGCCCTTCATGATGAGGTGTGCCACATAGAAGGATTTCCTGACTGTTGTGGCGATGTGGTTATCGAAGGTGAGACCACTGTCCACCTGTGTCCCTAAGTCTCTTATCACACTTTCTGTGTTTAGTGTACTGCCACCTATATGGTAATTCATGGATACATGTTTTTTCCCAAAGGGGATAACAATACATTTCTTGGCATTGAGCTTGAGCCCATGGCTCTGGCACCAAGCATCTGTTTCTGTAAGGCCCTTTTGTAGAGTATCCACATCATTTGAGGATTCAATAATGGCTCCCAGTTTGCAGTCATCTGCAAACTTTGTTAGCCAGAGTCCCTTAGTGTTGACCTGTACTTCAGAGAAGTAGATGCCAAACAAGAGCGGCCCCAGGACTGAACCCTGAGGTACTCCACTTGTCACTTGTCTGGAGCTGGATTTGGAGTCGGCTACTTTTACAGCCATTTAGCAACCCATTGGGTGACATAGGGATTTATGCCCAACTTAGTAAGTTTATCTATGATTCCAGAGTGGGGGATGGTGTCAAAGGCCTTGGCAAGGTCTAGATAGGCTGTGTGGACCACCTTACCCTTGTCCATGGCTCTGGAGACTGATTCAAAGAAGTCAATCAGGTTCAGGAGACAAGATCGGCCCTTCACAAACCCAAACTGGGTGTGGTCCAGTGTTTGAAGGTTGCCAATGTCTTTGTTTATAAGTTCCATGATAATACGCTCCATGGCCTTGCAGATAAGGCTTGTCAGACTGATGGGACAGTAGTTTCCGGGATCCAAGGTGGATCCCCCCTTGTGGTTTGGGATAACTGTAGCTCTGCGCCACTCAGTGGGCACGAAACCTGAGGTGAGGCTATGATTAAACATGACACTTAGGTGAGGTGCCAGTTCATATTGTAGTCCATGTAGTACACAGCCCGGGATGTCATCTGGTCCCATGGATGCTGTATTCTTGGCTTTAGAGAGTGCGTTTTGTACCTGTGTGGCCGTTATTACTGGAATTTGGCAATCTTCCGGTATTGAGATGGGCCATTTAGGGGGTGAGAGTGGGGTGAAGTTGGCACTGAATCGACCTGCCAGGATATTGTCAATATCCTTCGGATCAGTATATTTAATGCCATTCTGTTTTAGCTCAGAGCAGATCTGAGCATTGCCATTTAGATTCTTGACATAATTATAGAATGCTTTGTGGTTGTCTTTGGAATCTTTGGCAATTTTATTTTCGTAACTAGCTTTGGAGGATTTTATGAGTAACATGGGAATCATAGATGCAATGGTACTCAAAATCCTGAGGTATTCCCTCACAGTGAGTGAAGTCCAAGTGAGAAAACTTAGAAATAGATCTAAATAAAGATATGTTTTTCCTGGGAAGAAAAACTCTTTGAACTGAGAAATCTAGTTGACATCCTAGGAACACAATACTTTATAAGAAAGTCAATAAAGACATTTGAATGTTCTCTTGGACTTCCAGCTTATGCAAGAGATCTCTCAACCAAGAGAGAGATTCCTGACATTTTGAAAAAGATTCTGTAAAGATAAGCAAGTCATCCTAATAAGGAGAAAAGTGGATACCCTGTTGCCTGCTGGAGCTAGACACATTTTGCTGCAGTAAACAGATCCCAGGAATCAGTCCTGGGACCTCTACTGTTTGGAGTCTATTTCTCGGACGTACAAGCAAAAACTAAAGGTCTGTGGCTGGCAAAGTTTGCTGATGACTGCAAAAAGGGAGTGGTCATAGACTCTCCAAATGATGTCAACTAAAAGAGGGTCTTACACAAACAAATGATTGGTGCCAAAGTCATGGCCTTAAACCCAGTTAAAAAAAATGTATTATAATCCCTTTCAGTAAGAGCAATGTTCTTGGTAACTACCACATCAATAGCAATACCCTAAGTAATAAACTCAGTATTTAGAGACTAGGGCACACAGATTTGGGCGTTGCCTCCAGAAAAAAAAAAGTTATAACCTCCCTGTACTCTTCCCTCATCAGGCTAATAATTGAATACAATGCCCCTCTTGGTATGTACATTTCCAAGCACTTGCAGCAATTGGAGAAACCACAAGGGTTCCACACAAGGACAATTCAAGGTCTTTAGTAATCTGTCCTCTGTGGATCATCTGAAATCATTGTCACTTTGCATCTCTGTATGAAACAGAATAATCTCTGCCTCTGGCCACTGTCCCTGCTTTACTGGAAATACTACATATTCACAAGTCAAAAGGTACACGAATTACTCACTCTAAATATTTATCTCCCAGAGGTTACCACACCTTTGGAACACACTCCCACTTCATGTGTTTTCCCACTAATCTCAGAGAAAGAGAAACAGCAACAGGGAGAATTAGAAAGAAAGTTCTCTGCTGAGTTTTAATCAGAAATCTGATGAAACAAACATGAATCCATCCCATGCATTTTCCCATTCAGATTCAGAATCTTGAATCTCTTCAAGAAGGGAGGCATGACTCTTTCTTTTATCAGAAGCTGCTGTACAAGATGGATAAATAGGTTGGATCAAAACCTAAGCCAGTCCCAGAAAAACTACTCATATCCAAAGAAATTTGAGTAGTAGTATATACATGCTTTTGTTACTTTTTGACAGGAAAAATGGGGTCAACAGTTGCAGCCCCTGCTTCCCCATGAATCTGAGACAACACAGAACCTTCTCTGTTCCCTCTCCCATGACCATTGTGGTTATTCTGAGACCATTGAGGGGACCCCAACAGCTGCAAATATGTGGCTAATCCCTGGTCCATAATGGTTGTAGGTGCTACATCAGAGAGGGGTGTGGAGTAAAGGTGTCTAGTCAGAGGTACAACATATGACCTGCAGCTAAGGCAAACAGCCAGCCTGCTAGTTTACCCTTGGTCCTTGGTGCTTTTTATGTAATAAGCCAGTTTACCTATTTTTTATATCTATGCAGAAATATGTGTTTCCTTTCAGATGTGCATGTGTGGTCCTTTTAAATGCATGCTTGTCTGACTTATTTAAACAATTTTGCTATTTTGCTATTTAATTTAAAGCACAAGTTGAGTGTTTGATTTAAATTTGAGTACTCAAAAGATTTTTCCTATTAAGAAGTAAAACAAATTTGCTGACTAATAATGGCACAGTTACCCATTTCAGAACATTTCAACCATAAACCACCACATATACTGCAGTTAATTTAACCTACCAATGCCCATACCACCAGTTACAGCTACATTTACTTTATTCATGTCAGATGTCTGTGATTGTGATAAAAAAAAGCCACAACAGTGTATTTCAGCTTGCTATATATGTATGCTAGGCATGTAAAGCCAGATGAATGACTCCCTTGATCATAACAACAGATTCATTCTTCCATGATCGTGTTCTATGCAATTACTGTCTTACTGTTTACTATGTGCTCTTCAGATTGTTGACTATGAAGTTTTTCAAACTTTTTTTATTTTTAGCTGCTGTTTATAGTTTGCTAACTCTCTACACTTCATACAGGTGACTTGCTAACTCTCTACACTTCATACAGGTGACTTTAAGCATAATTATTACAGCAGTGTATTTCAACAATGATTAATGGTTGACACAGTAAATTACTCTCACAAATCACAACAGTCCTGCCAAACCAGAATAATGATCAAACAGTAAGTCATTTTTAACCAGACAGCCTCCATCCCCAGAAATACAGAAGGTTCCATGTGCAGCAGAGAAAGACAGACAAATGAGCAACCAAAAGCAGCTGAATGACATGATCCATACACAGTGACCGTTTCAGTTATAAAATCTGCAGTTCCAAAACTAGTACCACTAAAGCTGACTTAAGAAAAACAGTAGATAGTTCAAAGATTCCTAATGAAAATTCAAGTGAAACTGCTGCTGTTCAGACCAACAGCAGCAGTGCCATAAACTCATGAACACTCACTGGACAAAGCAACCAAATGAGCCAGGGATAGTAAACAGGTTATTGTAGAACTTGAAATCCAGAATACTTTACTTGTAGGTTACTTAGTTTGAATATTATATTGCTGTACTGTGATATAAAATAAACAATTTATATTTAGCCTGTACTCACTGAAATTTTATTATGCAACTGTCCTTGGAAGTGATTTACAGTATCACACATTAAAGTACTCCAGAGCAAAATTAAATTCCAGACCTTCACAAATTTTATACATTAAATGGAGCAAAAAATGATCTTTTAAATATGTTTTATATTTGTGGATGCTGAGATGATGCCTTAAAATAACAATCCTCATAGTTTTTGCAGACAAAAAATAAACTGTGTCTTCAAGACTGATAAGATAGATAAACAAACATTCAGTTTTCCTGAGAGGGCCTAGCAGAATGCAGTCACTCTTTATCTCAAAAACTTCCATCATAGGAAAATTTAAGGTTGACTGATACCACAGTTACTGCAATCCAAAGCTGATAGTATACAAAAATGACTATACCTTGAAGTAGTTTTCTTTTCTACATAAACATTACTAGCCTTTTTTTTCCCTTCACCACTTTCCTCAGGTTAAATGGCACATCTGTTTTTTATATGTGGAAAATTGCTTTCAGTTTTGTTCCTCCCTTTAGTTACTTTATGTGCATCATTCCCTTTGCTTTATTTTTTCATTTTTCTTTCTTTCATACATGTTTTGGCTTTCTTCAAATAAGGGATAGTAGTTCTACAACTATCCCTCCTTCCTTTCTTGGTACCAGTATGTGTGGTGTCATTCAGCCACAAATAGTGGAACATCAAACATTAGTTCTTGATTCTATTGCTAGACATTCCAATGCCTGCCTATAGTTCATCTGTTACACAAAATCAGCCATGCGTGGGACAAACTGGCTTCTTTATTTAAGGCTATAGCATGAATACAACTTCATATTTAGTTCCCCAGTCCTTACTTTTGCAGTTGATTTCTCTGAAATTAACATCTTCACAGTGGGTTCCTCATTTTTATCATTTCTGAAATGGTGGTATAAGAGGTGCACAACAAATACCAATAACTCCACTAAAACTTTCTGAATTAGAGTTGTAATGAAAGAGTTGCACAAGCAGTTTATTTTATTTACATCACATTTATGGGATGTAATACCTTAAGGTATGATTTTTGCGATGGCATATATACATAATATTTCATTTCTGTGCCTAGCCATATCTTGTGGAGCATAATATAAAAATACTCAAAATAAGCTGCTGCATCAGTCTTTTGTATCTTAAACACTCATATTTATTTTTTTCTCTCCTTCATACCAGCTTAAAACTGATTTTCTTTCCTAAAGAAAAACTGTCAAATGTAAAGTGACTGAAGAAACATTTTTCCCTGTATCTTAAATCTACAGTGCTAGTTCCAGATCCACTGCTGAGGTATGCATCTTCACCTCCCTTCAATCAGCATTTATTAGCATTATTTAAAATAAACATTGATATAAAATAAAGATGATAATGGATATTTTTCTAGATTATTTCTAAATTCCAATAATGTAAAGGTCTTTTAATAAATAAAACAAAACAAAAAAGTGTGACATTGTTATCAACTAAATCTGTAGGATTTCATTGTCATGAGTGTTCATTGATGTCATGAGTGTTCAAAGTGTTATATTTTGGTCTCTGTATATTATGAACTTTATTCTTCATGTAAACTTCAATTGCATTTAAATAGCTTTGCATTTTCCTAGTCATGCAAAGCAATGAAGTCTTTTCTGAAGTATTTCTCATTGGATGTTAATGAGAGTTAAATGACAGAGCAAGAAACAGGAAAATCTAAAGGTTTATAGACCAAATTTTAACCTTCAATCCAAACTAATTAGAACTGTATTAGTACTAGATTTGTTTCACAACAGAAGAGAATTCAATAATAGTCTTGTATAGGGGTTTCAAGTTAGAAAATGTGTATCACTTATTAGTTAAGTAGTATCATCATCGATAGGTAGATATTTTGCTGACAGTGCAGTGCAGCATGGGGGGGTGCTGCATTCCATCGTGTTTCATCCTTTGAATGAGAGGTTAAACCAACTTCCCTTATGTTTGAGTCGGTGGTAATAAATCCCATAGTACCTTTCAAAATGAATAGGGGGTCCTTTATTAAAATTCACAACTACAGTATACATATCCTCTATACAGATTTCACAACATATTTACAATAGCTACATTAAGTGCACTTACATATTTTTTCAATCTTTTCTATACTTTGAGTCCCCGTACTGGTTTTTCCACAAACAAAATCTCACTTTTTCCAGATTTCTGATAATATCTAGTTCCCTTGTACTTTCATTCTTTCATTCCATATGATACTTGCTATACAAAACAATCTTTTCATCCAATCTATGTCATTAGTGTCAGGATCATGTCCATATTAATGTATTCAATATTTTCAAATCTTTTAAGTATTCTTTATCACATATTTATTTTCAGAATGGATATACTCTTTTACATTTTATAAAAACATGTTCTGCTGTTTCAAACAGGGTTTACTTGTTGACAATCTCAATAAAAGATCTGCACATTCGTAAAGTTTTTTACATTTTTTCATAATTACTTTTACTGCTTTAACTTTTTTTATCACATATATTCACAAGGATAAACATTGTGATGCCCATGCACTGGTCCAGTAGTCTCATTCCTTACCACTGCCAACAGTGGGGAATGTACACACTGGGAGGATAAGTACACACATAGTAAAGTGCAATTTCCCTTAAGAGCACACAGATATCACAGTCAGTCTGGGGCTGGTTTCTCCCTCTTTCTCCAAATCACCAATAAGACCCCACTGGCACAGCTATAAGGATAACATCTCAGCTTAGTGGTCAAACCAAGATATCAAGTACCTTCTCTGTCCAACCAGTGCTTCGTGTTCCTGCCCAAGTAGCTGAAAGATTTGATTTATAAACAAACATACACACATTTCTGGGAAAGGCTGGCACAGTTTACTAACTATGCCCCCCCTGCCCAGAATATAAGAAATATTTAAAACAACATTCAGAACAGTCTCAACTAAATAAAGAAAACATTTAAGCTATACTTTATTATATTCCTATCCGAATCTAAAAGAGTTACTGTGCCCTAATTAACTTACTTACAGCAAGGGAAGTGCAGAAGGTGGTCAGTGGATGTTCTCAAAATGCCCTCTGTCTCTGTGTCTCTTTCTCTCTCAGAGAGTTCTTAAATTAATATCAAATATTACTGTTGGGTTAGCTTGGATGACATCACTTTTTGTCACCTGACTTCAGATCCCAAGCTAAGCCCCCATTGTCAGAAACTACTAACATTTTAGCATCTCCCTGTGAAAACTACATATCTCTCAGATATTTGCAACTGCTGGAAGACATAAAACAATAAAACACAAAACAATGCAAAAGGCATCTAGTTCTAGACATCCTATCTCCTTGCTGTATTGAAACTAACTTTTATAGCACAATCATAAAACAATTTAATTTCAAGTATTTTCTTGAAGATTTACAAGTTAACCCTCTATGTTCTAGTTCCCACTGTTAAAATATATGCATTTACACATGTAGAATAGTTTATATACGGGCATGCTCTGGTCACACATCCAGGCTCATCATTGTACAAACTCTGTTCAACACACACTTCTGTACCAGCAGATAGTATTGTTTCAATCTTTGATGTCAGCCAAAAGTGCTCTTCACAGCACCTGCAATGTGCCCAGTAATGACGACTCCTGTAATTTGTATGGAGTTATGGATATTGGTAGCATATCTAAATATGATTTTAGACTCTTTTTGTTTATAAGACCCTTTTTTCCTACTACTGTTGGGACTATTCGGGTATCTTTCTTCCACATTGCTCTTGTTTCTGCTTGCAAATCCTGATATTTTATAACTTTGTGTCTCTCTCTGTGCAGGATACTGCAGTCACTGAGTGTGGCGATTTCACTGATCAATGCTACTTTTGTTTTCTGACTTTGGACCACTATATCTGTTTTTCTTGGACCACTATATCTGTTTTTTCTAGCATCTATCTTTGGAACTGTTGGTAATAAATGGATACCATGTGATGAAGACTTCATTTTCTATGATGCTTTGTGGCTCATGTTTCCAGTGTTTTTCAGCCACTTCAACACCATAATGTTTGCACAATCCCCAGTGAATCAGTCTTGCCACATTATTATGCATTTCAATGTTTGCACAATCCCTAGTGCATCAGTCTTGCCACAATATTATGTGTTTCAGTATACAGTCCTTCAACCATTAGTATGTCACAACCAGCAACTAGGTATGTGACAGTTTTCAATTGGGTTTTACAAAACCTACATTTGTCTGTTTCTCCCACATGTTCAATGGATTCTGTAACTAGCATGTATGTAGCCCACTATCTCAGGCTGCCAATACTGACATTTCATCTCTTGGTTTGAATTCACCTCTCCTTAACCATTCCTGCATTCATTCCTGTTCAACTTCCAGACATGTTCTATACTTGTAACTATATTTATGCTTTTTCATCTGGTCCTTCATCTTATATTCCCTCTTTTGTTTTTTGACACATTCAGTTGCTGCCTGATTTTTATCTGCTTCTGGTTTGATTTCCATTCCTGCTTGACATCGATATGCTTCTGCTAAGTTAAGCATCTTCGGTTATTCTCCGCATGTTTCAAAACTTTCACTACATTTGGGTCTTGTGAGGTTAGCAGATGTGTGGAGTCCCACAATTGCAGATCTATACATGTAATCAATTTCAAGGAGGCCCATCCCTCCTTCAGAATGGGGAATATATAATCTTGATATGCACTGAATTTTATAAATCATTTGGTGAGCATGAAGCATTCTTTTTGTCCTAATATCTGACCTGACATGTTTTGGGGCCAATAAATAATTCCAGAACTGTTTGGACAGGAAAAGCAAATTGGTGTATAGCTTGGAATTTGTTCCTAGATGTCAATGCTGTTTTCAGGATTCATTTAAGCCTTCTAAAATATCCCTTACTAAGTTTTACTCATATTTGTTAATGTTTTATTGCTGATCCTTCATCACTTCCCAAGTATTATACACTCCCTCTTGCTCAAGTTCTTTTATATCACATTCATGTCCCAAACTGATTTCCTGGTGCTGCCGTTTTCCTGCTGTAAAGGTCGCTTTGCACATTCCTATTCCTATTAAAATAAAGTTCCATTAAAATTCCTATTGTATGTTAGAACCCTCTCTCTGGTCAAGGGCCAGTTTGTGTGTTTGGCTAGGATGGTATCGGATGACATACAGTTTTGGAAAGAATGTGAAGTACTTAGTTCCATGTTTAGAGTTAGAGGCTATCCTGATGATTTTTTAACTGTAAATGTTTTTAGAGGTTATCAGGAAAAGACATGTAGGACAGTTCACCCCATTACGTATGAGAGGTAGTATGCTTACTGAACTTAATCGTACTCAAAGTACTGAGCAAAGACATTTTGAGAGAGCATTGGTTTTAACATATAATAGGAATTTTTCTCAGCTGGGTTCTATCATTAGAAAAAAATGGAGAATATTTAGTGTAGATGAGCACTATAACAGATTGTGGAGGAAAGCATGTTATTACAAGAAGGACATGTGTTTTAAGAACTTATTAGAAAATGTTAGTATTTATTTATTTTACATTTGTTGACCGGGCTAGTCTAACTGGATATATGTCAATTTTCAGTAGAGGCCGGTGGAGATAATCTCCAAGAGAATTTAGTAACAAACAATGCTAGTACAATACATTAACACGGGTGGAAGCTCAATTACATAACTATCTAACAAACTTATCACATATACAAAGAAAATCTCAACAAGACAAGGTAAGGTAAATAAAGAAACTAAATACAAATCTAAAATTAAGAAAATATCAACAGGACAGGACAGTTAATATAGCAAGTCTAAAGTTGTATATATTATAAAGGAGTAATGGAGTTACTGAGAGATTAGCAGGTGAACAGAGCCCAGTAAATAAGGGAAGGTTAATCAGGTTTAGAACAGGGGCATAACCAGTGTGTTCTAAGGTAAGGTTTCAGTTTTTTTTGAAAAGTGAGGACAGTGATGCAAGTTCACTGGGAAGTAGGTTCCAGGATTTACCAGCAGTATTAGAGAATAGATGTTGTTGGATTTACATATACTGACAAGTAGTTTACTTGATGAACGTAAGGTATTGTTATAGGGGGTAATGTGGGTAGAAAGTATTGGAGTATTGGTTGGTAGGTAAAGGATCTTGTGGGCAATGGTAAGTTGGTGAAATTTATGCTGATTTTGTAGCTCAAGCCATCCTAGTTGTTTTAGATTAGTGCAGTGGTGAGTATCTAAAAGGATTTCCAGTAGCAAATTTGGCAATGTTGTTGTAGGAGGTTATCATTTTGTGGAGGTTATTTTTTGATAGACTAGTATATATAGGTGAGGCATAGAGGAATGTAGACATTAGATGTGTGTGGGCGATAGTTATTCTAGCTGCTGGAAGGTCTGATCCTATAGAGAGAGAGCCAAGTTTTCTATTTACAGTTTTAATTGTATTGATGATGTGGGTATTAAAGTTGAGATTGTTAATTGTTACTCCAAGAAGTTTGGTAGTAGGGTCAGAAGATATTAGAGTACCATTATTAGATATGACTGTGAACTCTATTGGAAAAGACTTACATGTGGGAGTAAAGAGCAAGAGTTTAGTTTTTTGGGGTTCAGAAGGCAGCAACGTTGTGTATTGTTCTACTGTATTGAATACATTTTGGGTTAGCGACTGCAGTTCTGATGAAGATGTGGCTGAGCATATTAGTGTGGAATCGTCTGCATATTGTATACAAGTAGCATGAGGAATTACTAAGTGAAGGTCATTAATGAAAAGTGAAAATAGGAGAGGTCCCAGTATGGAGCGTTGAGGGACACCAAGAGTAATGGGGAGGTGGGTAGATAGATTATTATCCCATAGCACTACCTGTTGTCTATAGGATTGGAACCATTTTATGGCCAGTGCATCTAGTGAAAGGGATTTGAGGATATTTATAAGTATCTGGTGGATAACCATATCAAATGCTTTTGAAAGATCAATAAATAGTGCAGAGGAAAGCCTGTTGTTATTATGGTTTTTGTTAATGCAGTCAGTAAAGGATAAGGGCAGTAGTAGTACTGTGGAATGGCCCAAAGCCATGTTGACACTTGGAAAGTAGGTTATTTTGGATGACGTGATCAAGTAGTTGACTATCTTTCCATAAATGTTGCCAAAGGTGAGAGTAAGGCTATTAGTCTGTAGTTAGAAAATTCGTAAGAGTTGCCACCTTTATGTAGGGGGATAATGTGGGAGAATTTCCAGATAGTTGGGATTTGTCCTTCACTTATGGTTCTGTTGATCAGGATGGAAATGGGATAGGCTATGGCTTTGGCAGCGTTTTGCAGATATTCTGCAGGTAGTTGGTCAGCTGAGGGAGTGGATGGTTTAAGTTTTTGGATTAGGGTGAGAATTTGTGATGTAGGCACCGGCTGCAAGAGAAAAGGAGGGAGAGGGCTAGTAGGCTTTGAGAGTTGAGCTATCAGGTGATAGTTGATTTGCAAGTGTTTGAATGGCCTCCGTGAAAAAGGTATTGATGGTATTGGCAGTTTGCTTAGGATTGTCATGGTCAGAGCTTTGGGGGGTTGGTGTAATGGATTGACAAGGGTGGAGTAGTTTGTTAATGGCTGCCTGAAACTTTTGTGGTTTCTTTTGGTGAGTTTGCTGGAGTTGTAAGTAAAAGTTCCTTTTGTCTGAGAGTATAGCTTTCTTTGTGTTATTTCTCAGCTGTCTAAATTTTTGTTGATCTACAGGGTTTTTAGTGGTACACCATTTGTACATATACAAATGTAATGTTATATGTATTAAGCCTGGAGTTGAAAAATGGCCAAATATGGCCATTGTTCCCAATGTCCACTCATTGCTGAAGGCAAAGAATTATATGTGGAAGGGTTTGAAAACATTAAGTTACAGGGTAAATTCCGGTGTGGTAGTAAAGGGATTGTTTACTTGGCCCTGTGTAATCCTGCAGTGCATTTTACTGGAAAAAATGAAATTGAGTCTTAAGAGAATTTACCAGCATATTTATGATAAAAATGCTTTATGGATTCCAACCCTTCACATGAAAGATTTGTGATCATAGACCAGGATGTGGGGCAGAGGAGTGGCCCTAGTGATGATTATTTTAGAATGTTTAGAATTGAAGTGGCAGATACAAAGGAATGCCTGGTGGTCTTAATGATTCAATGTCCCTAAGTAGTGTCTTGCAGTTTTCTATAGGTTTAGGGTTGTTTTGATGTTCTATATGTTTTACTGTATATATTATTATTCTGAGTTTAGTTTATAGCATATTTACATATGTATTTTTTTAATGTATGTATAGATAAGTAGTGTTTGTATACAAACTGCTTGCTTTTTATATCTAACCTTTATGAGAAAGATGTCGCGATTGTTTCAGTTGCCTTGGATATGTTAATTCAGGGAAGGGGTTTTTGCTAATTGAAGTGGGTATTATATTGTGATTTTAGATTTAGTAGTTCATAGGTGTGTACTAGGATAATAGCCCATAGGATTACCCTGGCATCGTGCCACCCACTCTTAGTTCCTGGTGCCTCTGTTGAGTAGAACCACTGGAGTTATCCCCGGGGTGAATTTTCTATTTCCCATCCACTCATCAAGATTTCTCTTGAAGAGGGCCCTTGACATGTATATCATGGGAAGTCTCTGGGTTAACCTGTCCCCTCCATCTTGTTCTGTTGACTGAGGTAATGAGGTGTAGCATTTTTAACAGAGCTGGTTATACATGGCTTTGTATGTCAAGCAGAGATCTAGGTGAGACCGAGATTAGTTTGAGTCTGTCCATATAGGACAAGTGTTTAAGGCCCGGTATCCTCTTTGTGAAGCACTTTTGTGGCCTCTCCAGTTGTAGGTGTCTAGTGAGGTACATGCCAAATGGGGCATTATAGCTGATGACTGACCTAATGAGGGAAGACTAGAGAGAGACAATGACCTCTTTCTTTGTGGATGTTCTAATTAAATCCTTTGAATTTTTGCATGAAAGCACTTAATTTCATTAAATATTTGTGTGGAGTATGGTTGCCTGCTTCATTTTCATTTTCATTTCTATAGCTATCTATAGCTATATTAATCATTATTTATTTTTAACCACTAAGTCATTCACATATGTAAACAACGCTGGAATGTTTAGTCCCACTGGTGTTTGGTATTTTAATGTCTCTAATTTACCTTAGCAACCAGTGTATTTATAGCTAATGCAAATAAAATGCTACTTGTTAGACATGCTTGCTTAATACCGCTCTTTATTTCAATTACTTTGCTTAACCATCCATTATTACTAACTTACTTTGTTTTCACTGTATATTCCAAAATGTTTATTTCTTTGCTTATATTATATTATTTCAAAATCTCCCACAGTGCTACATGTTGAATTTTATCAAAAGCTTTGCTAACATCCCCAGCTAATATTTTTAGTCCCATGTTCCTAGTTATATCATCTACCATCTGTCTTTACTAACATCAGAAGTCATTGACTTCCTTTCTCTTTTGTTTCAGATAACGGTTTATTTGCTTTACTTGCTATTCTTTTCTCTACTGTTTTCATAAAAATCTTATAATCCGCATTATTTAAAAGTAATAGTCTACATTATTTAATACAAATGGTCTCCGTTTTCTCCCTTTTTCCATATACATTTCATTACACCTATGCATATGTTTTCATCATTTACAACTTTTTCAAACCATTCATTTAACACCTTTAAAAATATTCTTTTTGCCATCCTTGCATTATCCAAGTCCATCTAAACCTGTAGCTGCTTCTACATTCAGTGTTTTAGCACATTTTAAGTTCTGCTATTGTAATCTTTTCTTCAATTCTCTTAATCTTTTCTTCAATTCTCTTATCCTTTCCAGGTAGCTTATTGAACTCCCATGTATGTTTTCTTCTAGTGTCATGTAGAAATGATGTTATTTTTAACTATTTTCATAATTGTTCTCTGTGTATTCACCATATGACCTTTTTAATTGTCTGCCATGAGTAGGGTACCATGCTTACCCAGCAAAGGTGATGGCTGTATTAAAGAAAACAGTGGAGTGATGAAGCTTGTATCCCAAACATAGACCCCACCCTCAGTTAGATTCCATGCTCATTTAGCATAGTGGCAACTTCTCATGTGCAGTGGGCAAGGACATCATGGTAGAGCATCTAGAAATTAGGAAGATGAAGTCCAATGCTTATGAAAGACAGCTGAAAATTAAACTCTTAACTTGCCTAACATTATCGCTTATTTGCAGACCCTGTGTGTTACTTGTGAGACACACATTGCACCTTCCAACAACACCTTTTGTTGACTGGAGCTTCCTGCATGTTTGATTGCCTGGTACCTTGCTGGTGCTCTTCCATGTGAATGGAAACACCTGTCTTATATTACTTTCTGGAACATACTGACATTACCTGTGATGTATTGTGGTACCTAAGATACAACATGCAAAAGATGTGTTAAAGGCCTGATTATGAAATTTACACTGAGGCCACACGGTTTGCTGAACTGTACACCCTTCCACACTCCTTACTGTTGCCTACTATTCATGGTGATACTTTTATCAAGGGTTCAAATGCCATTTTTGATATGTGCAGTTCTTGCTCTGTATGCAGTTCTTCAGCAGACAGAGTGCTGTCCATCAGTAGGGTACATGGTCCATTCCACCCTGCTTGACCTCTTACAGCTATGCAACCATAACAAAAACTGTAATCTTTTATAGGCACAGAAATAGAACATGGCTGACACAACAGATTTCTATCCAAAGGAACCCTGTACTTACTGAATATACTTCCTATGCATGTCAAGAATATACTTCCTATGCATGTCAAGCAATACTACACATCATCTATAATCAGTAATATTCTGAATGAATAGCATGGAAATCATAAATCCTCTTTGGGTTATATAGCATGGTGCTTCTTGACCATGGAGCTTAGCTCATTCAACAGTGCTCAGGCTTTAATGGTCTTTTAAACTGCATGTGTAGTACATACCTATGAACTTATCAA
Source organism: Protopterus annectens (assembly GCF_019279795.1). Classification (NCBI taxonomy): domain Eukaryota; kingdom Metazoa; phylum Chordata; order Ceratodontiformes; family Protopteridae; genus Protopterus; species Protopterus annectens. The sequence goes on from NC_056749.1 coordinate 336,932,162, forward strand.
CCTAATATATAATTGCCAAGTATCTCACAAATGTGTATGCTGCATATAGAATATATATGCAGACAAAAACATCAGTTTATTGATGAATGTATTGCTATAATCCTTCTCATTTGAATGTCAAAATATGGTCGCTAGTATATACTACTGACCACACCAGTTTTCATACTACCATGACTGTGCTACAGATACCTCTGAATATAGGCCCTGGTTGTCAACACTCAATGTATAGTTTAGCACACTGTGCCATTTTTCCTTTCTGAATACACCCCTACTGTGTTTTGTGTCCTGTAAGAGTACTGACTATATACATAACAAGGTACCTGTAAAACAAACATTTAATTGTTTATTCTAGTAAGTAATGAAAACAACAAATAGATGTATGCTCTACTCTCCAAGGTACCATGAATTACACTGTTTGTAATCATTTAATGTATTCCCCTTATTCCTTTATTCAGCTGTTTGTTTATTTGCTTATTTACTTCTTAATTTCAGCTTGATAACCATGTAAGTGGGTGTCTGGCACACCCTTTTTCAGTCCATGTAAGTGGGTGGCTGGCACACCCTTTTTCAGTCACAACTTGAGCTCCATGGAGCAAGACACAAACAGAAAATTGGAAATAGAATAAAGAAGTATACTACTTTCTGAAAGAATGTCAAACAGCTTGGAAAAGTGCATTAGTGGAATTCAAGCACAATGACAGTTGAAAAGATATAAGAAATGTAAATGAGGTCAAACTATGACTACAGCTTTGCAGGCAAGGAGGGCATTATTGCTCACACCTGAAATATTGGTATGTATGTACATATGTAAAATGTATAAATATAAATAAGCTGTTTAATAGTGTGGCTATGTTAAGTATAGAAGGGTCTCTCCATTTTTATTTATTTATTTTTTAGTTTTATATGCAAGTAGTGTTCTTTAAACTAATGAGTGTGTATTATAGATGTCTTGCATTGTCATGATTCATCAGCAAAATTGTCCCTCTGCAACAAAATATCACACTTGCAAACCTGTTACATTAAATTAAAATGTCTATCTGTCTATCTATACATACATGTGATAGCTATGAAACAGTCAAATAAATAAAACTATGACTTCACATGGAACCAGAGTGTCTACTTGCTTGTTTATTTTGCAAAATAAATGAAACTACAATTTCACATGGAATATGTGTGTCTGTTTACTTATTTATGAATGTATAAGGTTGTACTGGCTAGTTCTAATTTGAAACTAGACTGCCTAGTTTATATGAATATGCATGCAATAAATGCCATTAATTTCTTGTGTTGTCATGACATTTCAGTTATAATTGAAGCCCTACACTTTCAATCTTATAGTGCACTGAGAAAAGCCTTGACAGAAACATTTAATTGGCTAAAGTAGTTACTAAAGTCCAAGATAAAAGAGTAGACAACAGTAACTTTACTCAAAATTGTTACACAACAGCAAAAAGGTACAAGCAGAAGACAGAGTCCATATGACTCGCAGATGACTAGTTACTCCCCAAGAAATATCCTGTACAACTTATCCCCCCACTGTTACTAAAGAATGGGTCCTCACTGAGCTCTTCATAGTTAAAAACAATACAGCAATGAGCCCTGATAATATCCAGGTATGCCTCCTATATAGTTTGAAAAATGAACCCTCAGGCCAACTAGAATGTCTGTTCAGCCACAGCCTTCAGACAGGTTTTGTCCCTAGGGAATAAAGGATTGCAGCAGTCATCTCTCTACATAAAGGTGGACCATCAACAGACCCAGGGAACTGTAGACGCATAAGACTAGTCATATACAAAGGCATGGAAAAAATTATCATGGATCTAATAAATACATATGGAATCTTCAAACACTGGACCCATCCCAGTTTGGTTTTGTCAATGGTAGGTCACACCTACTAAACCCCAGTGGACTACTTTGAGAAGGCCACGTGAGCCACAGATGATTGGCAAAAAACTGCATACTGCCTACCTTGATCTGGTAAAGGCATTACGCTACATCACTTAGGTGTTACAGACAAACTAAAACATTTAGACATAAATCTGTATGTAACCCAATGGATAGTGAAATGGCTCATGGATAGGACACATGAAGTTAGGGTGGGGTATCCACCTCCACCAACAGGCCTATTAGTAGTGGTGTTCCAGACGACTCAGCATTTGGACCTCTCCTATTTGGAATACACTTCTCTGAAGTCATAGCAAATATAGAGTCTTTGGGTGACCAGATCTGCAGATGACTGCACGTTGGGTGCAATGACTGACTCCTCCAGAGATGTAGATATCCTTAAGGAGGGTCTGAGAGCCAAGTAACGGATGCCAGAAACATAGCCTAATACTCAATGCAAAAATGCATATGTATACCCTTTGGAAAGATGACCACCCCTGCAAATTACAACATTACAACCCCTGCAAATTACAACATTAGCCAACTAATCACGCCGACCCAACATGGCTTCTGTCCAGGCCATAGTACAACCACTGCACTTCTGTCCTTCCTAGAAACAATAAATCTTGCCCGGGACTCTGGAAAAATAGTTTCTACTGTTCTTCTAGATCTGTCCAAGGCATTCAATACCATTTCCCACACCCATCTCCTAAACCATCTCTCCAAACTTAAATAACCTTAATCTCTCCCAGAATACCTTATCCTGGTTCCCTAGCTACCTCTCCAATAGATCTCAAGCTGTAAAATGGGGGACAGGCACCTCAACTTTCCTTCCCACCCCCACTGGGATTCCCCAGGGATCCATACTCGGTCCAGTGTTATTTAACATCGTTATTAACAATTTCCACAAAGCCATACCCATTACCAAAACTGTACAATATGCAGACAATTCCACATTAATCTACAGTGCCACCAACTTCCCAGAGCTTCAGACACTGACCTAGACTGCTTTCTCCACCACTGAAAATTGGATGCTTCAGAATCACCTCTCACTAAATGCCAAATAAATCCAAAATATTATTATTTTCTCCCTCAAAAGCTTCCCCTCTTGATAAAAATTAATTCTAAATCATTAGCCAAAATAACTACACTATAGAGGTTGTTCCCTTTGCCAAATTACTTGGGGTCACTATTGATGAACACCTGAAATTCGACACTCACATCCAGCAAAACATTAAGAAAACCCATATAATACTTGTTATGCTATCCAATTTCTCTTTCCTTCCACCAGACAAACACTTTCCACTACCCATCTACTCCCCTAACTAATGTATGGTGCTCCTCTATTAACTAACTTATCTGCCACACTCACTTCAAAATTGGAACTATTATAATATGATTTCTAAATTTGTCACCAAAGCCAAATACTCCTCTCATCACTGTAGGTTTGAACTCTCCAACCATCTAGACTATCTTCAGATTACCAAAGAAAACAAACTAATCTTTAACCCTCTAAGTGCCCTGCTCTATGCAACATCCTTCTCCCCTACACCCCTCAGAGAACTCTCAGATCTACTCAGCAAAACCTAATCTGTGTCCGAAAACCCAATCGCCCTGGTCTCCTGCTATCCTTTTCCTTAGCAAAAAAATAGAATTCTCTTCCTTCCTGTCTAAGGACCTGTTCAAACTTTGAAAGCTTTAAATCTCAGTTACATTCCTGTCTTTACTCTAACAGAAAATGCAACTGCATTCTCCACTCCTAGTCCTGTAAGTCTCTTTCCACCTCTAAACCCCTCTCCAGCTATGATTACTAGCCTCTCTAGCTATGATCTATAGCTACCACACACATGTACATATTGTAAATATCAAATTTGTACCATGTACCTAAGAATCTACACTTGCTCTCTAACATGAAATTTAACTGTAAATTGTTCATTAATAATAATGTGTCTGTATCTAAAGGTAACATGTACCTAAAAAATTACATCTACTCTCTAGAATGAAACATAATTGTAAATTGTTTTTCTTTTCTATATTGTATCTGTATCTAAACTTTGTAACATGGAGCTTTTCTCCCCGGGCCTCCACTGAAAACGGGCTCTCTGAGCCCAGTGGACATCCCCGGTCATCATTAATAACACTTTCCTAAGAGCAGACCCAGTGATAAGGGACTTGAGAACTCAGGTTGACAGTAACCTGAACTTTGATCACCATGTGTCCACGGTGGTGAGAAAATCCTTCTATGTGGGGCAAGTTATAAGTTATGGCAAGGCATTCAGATCTAAGGAGATCATAGTCCCACTATGCTTAGCCCTCATTAGACCAATAATCGAGTACACTGCACTCTTCAGCATGTACCTGACCAGGCATTTGCAACAAGTATAGTGGCCACAGAGATTCCTCATTAAAAGAATAAAGGGTGTAAATAACAGCTCTTATGTGGGTCACCTCAAACTCTTTTCCTGTACTCATTCTCCAGCTATAGTGGAATGTAGGAAAAGGTAGGGTACTGGTTAGCAATGAATTTTTCTTTAAATAAGCTATACTTTACTGGGTATGACACTGATGCATACAGTGTATTTTATATAGCATACATCATGGATTGAGGTAGGGTAAAAAATAAAAAAGACACATTAAAAAGTGTCACATCCTCATAGGTGCACTGGTTCCAGGACTGGAAAAACTGACAGTATAGAATCTTCAAGATGCAGAAACATTCCAACAATGGGGCTAGGCCAGGTTTAGGGGGATGCCCCATTCCCCATTGTAGAAGGAATTACTAGTCCACAAAAACTGATAGGTCAGAAAAAGGGCCATAAAGATGATAGACTGGACTGTTTAGGATAAGAAAGAAATGATGTATCATTACTATTATGCAAGATGCCCATAAATTCCAGATGCAAAAAATTCAAAAACATTAAGAGAGAAATCAGAGAAAAGGAAAATACTTACACAAGAAAAACTGCCAAAACTGTCAAAACCTTCTAATGCATCTTTGTGTTCATTAATACAACTGATCCATGAAAAGCATTAGGCGATTTGGAAAAAGAAGCAACCAAAGAAGTGCAAAAAATGTAAAGTACAGAACCCAGATATTTTTGAAAGGCATGAAAAATAAACATGGATATAGGAAAGAAAGAGATCTGTTTCGCTGCGGTATAAGTTCATAGGTAGGTACTAGGCTATTGGCCCTAGGGCCTATACAAACCCAGCCAAAAAGGTACCCTGGCTTTTGCCACCCAAGAAAATTATATAGGTTCATACTTATGCAAAGGAGACAACCAAAGTAATCAATACCAGAAAGCATCTCCAAAGTTATTTGAAGAGAAATACAGGCAAAGTATCCTGATATGGAAACTTTCACAACACAAAAATAGGATCACAAAGGGGTAATGTAAAACAGAAGATTAGTAAAGTGGAAGTTAAACCAATAGAAGCTAAAGTTAAGGAATACTTCCAAAGTGAAGGATTTAGTGTAGAAAGACTAACACAGTTTATGTTACAGCATAATGGAACAATTAGTCCCCAAAGTAAAGAAAACATAAAGAGCGGGAGACATCGTGGAAGAAATATGGACATGGGAATGTATAATAACTTTAATGTGGCACAAAGGCAGAAAAGAAAACAAATCAATACAAAAAAAGTGGCACCAAAGATAGTTGCAGAGAAATACAGGCAAAGGCATCTGGTTATACAACATTTCACAATACAAAAAATAAGAAAACAAAGTGGGAAAGTAGAAAAGAGGATTACTAATGGGGAAGTTAAAGAAATAGAAACTGTAGTTATGGATTACCTGTGCAGTGAAGGAATTAATGTATAAAATCCAACAGTGGTAATGTTGCAGCATGATGGGACACTGAGTCTAACAAATGAAGGAGAAACAGGTGAAACGGTAAGCATCTGATCACTTGCCACATGATGATTCTCTACAGCCTTCAGTAGGAAATAAGTACAAAACTTCAGCTGGAGTTGCACAGCAAGAGAAGGAGCAAGAAACATGGTCAACTCTGACACAGTCAATGTTGTGTAGCGATAGACAAGTGACAACTCTGACACAGTCAATGTTGTACAGTGATAGACAAGTGACAACTCTGACACAGCCAATGTTGTGTAGCGATAGACAAGTGACAACTCTGACACAGTCAATGTTGTGTAGCGATAGACAAGTGAATTCCTATATGAAAGCGCAACAGATGATGCAGCTGAAGATAATATGTCACAGAAAGATGTTCACTAACTTTCTGTAGAATCCCTGAAGCAAACAGAGAGCAAAGGTAACAGTTGCTTTATTTAATAGAGATGGACAGACATATAAAGATCAATGAAAAAATATTACAGAAAGTCAATAAGACCCAAAATGTTAGAGTCTGATTAAACAAATTAATACAGTAATTAAATCTTTCAACAGAAACTTGTGTAATATAACAGAAGTAAATAGGCTATATTAATTTGCAGCTAAATTAATAACAGTTAAAGTCTTACCACAAAAACACTGGGCAATAAGGGAAAGGAATGGAAAAATCAAATGACATCATGGAAGTACTAAATACAGACAACTATAAAGCAGTTAAGGTAAGAAGTGTCATTGTTAGAGGAGTACAGGAGAGGGAACAGATCAATACAGATAGAGAACTCTAAGACAGAGATGTGATGAAAGCAATGCACAGTATCACAACACATCAGTATCTATTGTGCACTATCACAAATCATAGACTAAAATATAAGCACAGGCACAGAAACGTAGAAGATATGCAGATAAATATAAAGGAAAAGTACAAAATAAGCAATATATTGATGACCCAAAACACTTTTATACAGAACTGAGAAACAAGGCAAAAAAGATTGAAACACCAAAAAAAAAAAACAGAAACGATACATTTTGGACAAATATATATGAAGATCCTGTGGAACATAAAGATCCTGAATGGATCGAAAAAGTAAAAGAAATAAGTTCAAATGTACAGGATATTAAATTGGATGAAGTAATGGCCAGAGAAATTGAAACAAAGTTAAGAAAAGATCATAATTGGAAAATCTCAGGCCCAGATGCAGTACCTAATTTCTGGCTAATAGTATTAACATATTTATATGAATATTTACCCATGATTAAATATTATTTATATGTGCACCTGGAAAAGACACCAACCTGGCTAACAAAAGGAAAAACAATATTTCTACTTAAGAACAAACCTGCAAGCTAACCTAAAAATTATAGACTAATAACTTGCCTTCTGAAAATGTATTACCTATATACTGGAATTGATGCCGACAAGAGTTTGTAGTCATTTAGAAGAAAACTCAGTCATGGCAATACAACAAAAGGGTAATAAAAGAAAGTCATATTGAACGAAGTTTCATTTTTTGTAGAATAAATTCATTAAGGAAAAAATTTAAACAGGGGGAGAATCTAAATATATCATGGATAGATTACAAAAAAGCATTTGCCAGTATCCCACATTCATGGATGAAACGGGGCTTGAAAATTTATAAGATACACCCTACTGTGATCGATTATGTTGCAACAGCCATGAAACAGTGGCAAACCACTTTGCAGTTACACCATGATAAAGGACAAATTACAGGGAAAAAATTAAAAGGGGATATCATCTTGGTATTGTGGCATCATCCATGATGAAGACAGCGGGATGCTGCTCAGTGGTTGGCTTATACCTGCCTGTGTCACATAAGGTCTGGAGAGGTCCGTTTCAGGTCATTCACATTCACATGGACTATGACTGAGTCATACTGATACTTGAGGTTTAGTGACCTCAGTGCTTGCATGTGATGAATCTTGGTCCCTGACAGGCAACTAACTATAACTTCTCCTTATCTAGCCTGATGAGCGAGACATTGGTATGTCTTACACTGGAGTCTCCTATGAACAATATATTTGATTCTGTGGTGTTGCACCTCATGGCCTTGATAGCTGAGGCACAATGTGGTTTTATGTGATGTGGTGGGAGTTGTCTTATTTGTTTCTGACAACTGTGTTTGAGAGGAATTTGAGGTTTGGGCAAGTTAAATATGAGCACATCCTCAATTATAGTTTATTGGCCGTTTGGGCAGGTTTTCCATCCCTTTCATCTTTCTAGTTTAAAAGCCTTCATTTGTGCTTGTTTCCCACCTGTCCTTTAACTAGTCTAGTCCAGTTACAGACTTGTTGTATCCAGGACTCTTTGTAAGCTTCTGAGTGCCCCAAGCCTTTCTGTGTTGGAGGGAAGCCTTCTAGATTATCAGTTGTAGTGGTAAGCACTAGGTAGCCTATCTACCACAAGAGGAGTGGTTTCTGGCCCAGAAATTGTAGTTTATTGACTGTTCAGGCTGTTTTTCCATCCCTTTCTGGTTTAAAAGCCTGTGTTTGCATGAGTTTGGGCTTGTTTAAGCTCTGAACTGTGGCGCCAAGCTGAGGTAAACTATTCCTGGTGCCAGAAAGCCTCCTCTTCAGTTTTTCCCTTAGATCTTGCTAGTTCCTTATCTCTTGCACTTCAGATAGCTTAATTGCTCTACACGTCAACAGGTTTTTGTAGCAATTATTGTAGCACACTTAAGTGCCATTAGCACTAGTCATTCTTCAAGGAAATAGCTCCAGTCATGACCACCCCTCCTGGCATGATTAAAGGGCAGTTCCCTGAGGTTTCTCCTATTAACTTGGTGCACTTGGGTATTCTAAGGTAGTATAGCAACTGCCTCATGTACACAGACAACCCTCTCCTCTTACCTCCCAACACTCAGACTTGTGAGAGATGCACTTATATCACCAAATTGGAAGCTATGCACTCTCCAGCCAAAACTGGACTAGCTGGTTAAGAGGAAAAGGTCAGTACCGGCACCACACATATCCCTCCAGAACACCCACTATCACAGCTCTCAAATAAAAACACAAACCACACACCCACCTTCATGGAGCCTTTTAAACAGAAATTTACCCAAACAGCAGAGACCTCCGAAACAGAAATGCACTCAACCACCACAACACAGCACAAACCACAGGACACATAGCTCACCGCCAAAGTGTGCTCCTCAACCTAAGCCCCTAAGGCTAAACACCTTGCCCAATACACTAATCATAGGTGACTCAATACTGAGGCACACAGATGTCCCACTCACTAGGTTGAATAAGGAGAAGGTGACAGTCAGCTATCTATCAGGTGCCAGAATCTGACATATAACACACGCACTCAGGTCCCTCCACAACAAGTACAAGTATGACACTGTCATTGTCTATGTGGGTGCAAATGACCTGAGACACACCTCCCTGGACTACATGAAAAGAGATGGTGGAACTTTCGGATTATGTGGCCCAGGCGGGTATGATACTAGACCTGAGCAGTATCTTACCATCAACCAGAATGATATCACAGTACAAACAAAAATGATTGGCTTCAACAATTGGCTAAGTTTCTGGTGTCATTCTAAGGGGATCCAGTATCTGTCTGCTTGGGATGACATGATTCACGAACCTAGATGCTTTGCCAGAGATGGCCTGCATCTGTCACCCTGGGTTTTTTGGTACTGGCTAAGGCTCTTCCCACCCCTATAGTGCCTTTTTTAGGTGGTGTTCCAAAGACCAAATTACCACCGTAACAGCTATAAATAAATGCAATCTGAGGGTCATGCTGCTCAATGCTAGAAGTCTAAATCTCAAGATGCACTCGCTCGAAGCACTCCTCAAAATGGAGAACATCGACATTTGTGCTGTAATGGAGACCTGGTTTAAAGCAACAGAAAGCACCCCTGCACTACCAGGCTATAACTCATTCCACACCGTTTGGCCACAAAGCATGGACCAAAGCTCCAAAGGTGGTGGTGTCTCCATATTCATAAAGATTATGCACACCTCCAGACAAGTAGCCCAGCATAATGCATCTGAGATATTTCAGGTACAACTAACATTGGGTAAGACGGCAATCCAGGACATAGCCTACTATAGGTCCCCAACCATGTCCATAGACTCTCACTCCATGTTCCTAATTACCCTAGAATCTATCAAGGTCCAACCCAACACTCTCTTACAAGGAGGCTTCAACTACCCCTCCATCAAGTGGGAAAACTACTCAAGCACCAATACACTGGCCCAACACTTCCTGCAATTCATCAATTCCAATGCCCTAGACCAGCTCATCCTGACCCCCACTAGAGAAAGCAATATCCTTGACCACTAGAGGAACCAATATCCTTGACCTGGTTATTACTGACATGGGTGACCATTGCTCTACACCAATTGTCAATCCCTCCCTTGTCAGATCCAACCATAAACTAATCACCATGGAAATCCACATCTCGCCCACACAACCCACAAAGGTAACTACTTTGAAAAACTTCTCCAAAGCAGATGTTGGACTCCTAAAAACAGTGGTGGCTAACTTCATGGCACCCATGCAAATGTAAAATAGCTGCATGACTGCTGAATTATACACCAATGCACTGTATGAAGATGTACACAAATGCATGGAACTAGCCATATGCAACAGAACCAAGATGCTCTCCTCCAAAAAAAGAAGCCAATCTGGTGGTCCCCTATCATTAATAAACTCTACAACAGAAGGAAAAAACTGTTGCAGAAAAAGGTAACGTCCCAAGACTAGAAAAACTACCTTATTAGCCTCAACAAAAAGTTGAGATCCCTCATCCAATTCTCTAAAGCCAGCTATGAAGGGGAAATTCTGGCAGATGCTAAAAACAATCGCAAAGCCTTCGATAGCTATGTCAAGAACCTCCACGGCAAAACACAGATTTGTCTATGAGATACTGCACAATGGTACCTCCTATACTGAGCCAACAGATAATGCAAACATACTGGCTGACAAATTCAGTGCCAACTTTACCCATCTCCCCCCCAAAGGACCAATCACAATACCAGAAGAATGCCAGGCACCCAGCATTACTGCAGCACAGGTTAAAGCTGCATTGTCCAAGGCCAAGAATATAGCTTCCATGGGACCAGATAATATCCCTGGCTGTGTTCTACATGAACTAAAAAGTGAACTGGCCCCATGTCTGTGTGCCCTGTTCAGTCACAGCCTCACCTCAGGCTTTGTCCCTACTGAATGCCGAACTGCTACAGTCATCCCTTCTCCATAAAGGGGGAGTGACTACAGACCCTGGGAATTATCGCCCCATTAGCTTGACAAGTCTGATATGTAAAGCTATGGAATGCATCATCATGGACCTGATTAACAAAGATATAGGAAATCTCCATACTCTCGACCCCACGCAATTTGGCTTTGTGAAAGGGAGATCATGCCTGCTCAACCTGGTTGACTTCTTTGAGTCAAGTCACCAGGGCTGTGGAGGAAGGTAGGGCTGTGGAGGAAGGTAAGGCAGTGCATACAGCATACCTTGATCTGGCCAAGGCCTTTGATACCATTCCTCACTCGGGAATTACTGACAAACTCACCAAACTAGGCATCAATCCCTATATTACTAGGTGGGTTGCAAAACTGGCTCACAGATAGAACACACAGTGTGAAAGTAGCGGACTCCAAGTCAGACTGCCGACCAGTCACAAGTGGAGTCCCACAGGGATCGGTCCTGGGTTCTCTCCATACCTCTCAACCTGGAAACATCAAAAATCTGGACAAAGGCCCATGAAAATAAGTACAAATCTGTACGCTGCTTAACATAATATTTGCATATTCCTATAATCCAGATTTCCCGCTCGCATTTGCAACCAGACCAGCCAGAAATGAAAACGTGAGCTCCTTGAGCACAAGTCCGACTGGCTGGTAGCCCTGATGGAGCTGACATCACCGTGCATGTGATGACATCAGCTCCGACAGCACGGCATTTGAAAACATTAAAAAAAAATGAAAAAAATGGGAAATGAAGGGGTGCCACTCAGGAATCATGGCACCCCTTCATTTGGATGCCAAAACTCGGTAAAAACCGAGTAATTCAGTATGGTTGAGAGGTATGGCTCTCTCCTGTTCAGTATCTACTTCTCAGAAGTCCAGGCCAACACAAAGGGACTATGGCTGACCAAGTTCGCAGACAACTGCAAGCTGCGAGCCATTATTAACTAAGTGATGCAGACAACCTACAGAAAGGCCTCAGTGAGACAAATGACTGCTGTCAAAAAAATGTAATTTGACGACTCCATTTTCGTGAAAGTGTTTTTATCCGAATATGCACTTTCTCGAGAAACCAGTTCACCGAACAATAAGCATGTCAGAGTTAGGCATTAATGTGTTTAGTGTAGGTAAGTTTTTTTTTTTTAAAACAGAATTACCACAGAGTTCCAATAAGTGCTCCAACACCACTGAATTATACTGCCACTCATTCCGTTGTAAGGCCAAACAGTTGCAGAACAATATTCAATGTCCACTGAAAAATACTGTCGCTTATTCCAACATAAAGCCAACCACTGTTGTCAAAACGTTTCAAATGTTCATCCTAAGCAGCACGCCAGCCACGAATGTTAAAATAACTGATTTATTAAACTTTAACACTCAAATTACTAAAAAAAACTGCTGCTTGTTCAAAACAATAGTGAAACAAGCAGATACTTAAAACGTTAAAATAAACAATGCGATAAAAACATTGGCGATATGATAAAGCTAACTTGTACAAACTTTGTAGAGACTGGTTAAGCGCTTTCACCTAAAGTTTATGGGCTTCTTCAGAACATCAATGAACAAGGTCCCCCTGCGCGAGAGCAATTGCAAGGCTCACAAAACAAAATGCATACAAAAAACAAAGAGCCAGCAAAAGTGACTGAAATAAATGTATTCACAAATACATACAGCAAAAAAAAACAAACCGGTTTCGGCTGGAACAACAACACAGCCTTCCTCAGTGTATAGATTCAAGTCAAAAAATACATGCTGTTTAAATACTATGAAGATATTACCCATTGGTTCATAGGTTCATACTAGGCTATCTGCCCAAGGGCATTTATATGCCTAGCCCATAGTCATGTGGCTTTCGCCACCCCTTTAGTTTGAATAAAACTATGCCTATTATTTTGCTGTGCCTCTGTCAAGCAGTGACACTGAAGTAATCCCTGGGGTATATCTGCGATCTCCCATCCATTGGTCAAGATTCCTCTTGAACAAGGCCAGCGAGGTGCTCTGCCTCACATGTACCGGGATTTTGTTCCACAGCATAGGGAGTCTCTGGGTGATGAATTTGTCCTTCCAGCACGTTCTATTAATAACCATGTCAAGGTTTAAGTCCCCGCCCTTGTGGTTCTGAGGGATCTAGATTTTTTGAGGTGAAGCATATTCATCAAATCTGGGTTTGACATGGCCTTATATGTCAGGCACATGGCCTTATATGTCAGGCACAGGTCACCTCTGAGCAAGCGGTATGAGACTGAATAGAGCTGGAGTTCTTTCAGTCGGGCAGCATAAGACATATTTTTGAGACCCTTTATCCTTTTGGTGAGGAACTTTTGGGGCCTTTCCAGCTGCTGCAGGTGTCGGGTCAGATACATTCCAAATGGGGTTGTACTCAATCATAGGTCTAATGAGTGATGAGTACAGGGGGATGATGACCTCCCTTGATCTAGATGTGAATCCCTTCATGATCAGGTGGGCAATGTAGAAGGTTTTCCTAACTACTTTAGCAACCTGAGTGTCAAACGAAAGGCTACTGTCAACCTGGGTCCCCAGATCCCTGATGACTTCTTCTGTGCTCAGTGGATTGCCACCTATATGGTAGCTAGGGGTAACCTTGTTTTTCCTGACTATGCATTTCTTGACGTTTAACTTTAGGCCATGGCTCTGGCACCAGTTATCCGTTTCTGTGAGGCCCTTCTGAAGGATATCTGTGTCAGATGTGTTTTCGACTATGGCACCCAGTTTGCAGTCATCTGCCATAACCCTCCTGTGTTTACTTGTACTTCAGAAAAGTAGATGCCGAACAAGAGTGGACCCAGGACTGAGCCCTGTGGGACACCACTTGTGACAGGCTTTGAGTCTGACATGGCTCCAGCAACTCTGACCCTGTGGGTTCTGTCACTTAGCCAGTTTGCAACCCATCTTGTGATGTATGGGTTTACATTCAAGCTGATGAGTTTTTCGATGATACCTGAGTGGGGTATTGTGTTGAAGGCCTTTGCCAGGTCGAGGTAGGCTGTATGGACTGCCTTTCCCTCATCTATGGCCTTGGTGACTGTCTCAAAAAAGTCAACCAAGTTTAAAAGGCATGATCTGCCTTTGACAAAGCCAAACTGGGTCGGATCCAAAGTCTGCAAGTTCCCTATGTCTTTATTTATGAGTTCCATTATGATCCTCTCCATGGCTTTGCAAATAAGGCTTGTCAAGCTAATGGGACGGTAATTACCAGGGTCGGTGGAGGCACCGCCCTTGTGAAGTGGGACCACAGTCGCCGTGCTCCACTCCTTGCACGATCCTGAGGTGAGGCTAAGATTAAACAGCTGTCCTAACTGCGGGTTTAATTCCTCATTGAGTTCGTGGAGCACACAGCCGGGGACACCATCCGGTCCCATGGATGCTGTGTTTTTTGCCTTGGAGAGGGCAGTTCTCACCTGGACGTTGGAGATGTTTGGGGGGCTACAATCCTCTGGTACAGATATCTCCTTTTGGGGGGGGAGTTTGCACTGAACCTGTCAGCCAGTATGTTGGCAATGTGTGTAGGTTCAGTAATCTTCACATCATTTTGAACTAATTCTGAGCATATCTGGGAGCTTCCTCCTAGGTTTCTAACATAGCTAAAGATGGCCTTATGATTGTCTTTTGAGTCCTTGGCGATTTTTCTCTCAAAATTTGCCTTGGATGATTTTGCTGTTAGTTTTTTACTTATAAAGGTGTCTTACCTTTCAAGGATTTTGCTCTATCTTGTAGTAGCTTCCTCCTTTTGTTGTAGAGCTTGTTTATGGCTGGGGTCCACCAGACTGGACGCTTGCCTTTGGTACAAAGAGTCTTAGTTTTGTTTGGGATTGCCTGATCCATGCAGTCCTGTAGGTGCTGGTAGAAGGCATTTGTAAGTGATTCAGCGGTTTGAGTAATGTTTACCACTGGCTCAGGGGCCTTAAAGGAGACCACACTAGTTTTTAGAAGTGTGAAGTAGGCTTTTGAGAAGTTTTTCACTGTGGTCTTTTTTATTTCAGGATGAGGACCTCCAGCGAGATTAGTTTATGATCTAATCTCACCAGTGAGGGGTATACTTCCGGTGTTGAACATTGTGATCCCATGTTCGTGATGATGAGATCAAGTATGTTTTCTCCTCTTGTGGGGATGGTGACTAGTTGTTCCATGGCATTTGAGTTTATGAACTCCAGGAACCTTTGGGCTAGAGTGTTTGGGCTTGAGTAGTGTTCCCAGTCTATATTAGGGTAGTTGAAATCACTTAGTATGATGGTGTTTGGAGATACATTTATCCCCTCCAATGTTTTCAGGAAGGCCATGTGAGGTTCCTGAGTTTGAGAGGGTGGCCTGTAACTACAAATTGCAGAGCAGTCTTGCCTATGGTTAATTGCACCTGGATGGTCTCCGATGCATCGTGCATTGCCACCAACCTTGAGGTGTGGGTGTCCTTTATGAATATGGACACCCCCCCCCCTTTCTTGGTGTTGTCCGGATTTTGAGGCCGGAACGCATGATATGAGGTGAAACCTGATAGTGCTGGGGTGCTCTCAGGAGCCTTGAACCAGGTTCCTGTCACAGCACAGACATAGATGTTCTCCATACGTGCATCTTGAGATTGAGACTTCTGGCATTGAGCAGCATTACCCTTAGTTTTTTTCCTTTTTTGTGTTCTAGGGTGGTAGGTTTAGAATTTGAGCCTTGCCTAAAAAAGGCACTATGGGGATGGCAAGAGCCTTTGCCAATATCCGGAAGCCTAGGGGTGACAGGTGCAAGCCATCCCTTGCGAAGCAGCGTGGCTTGTCCAGCATGTCATCCCAGGCAGACAGACATTGGATCCCCTTTGAATGACACCAGAATTTAAGCCAGTTATTAAAGCTGATCATCTTATCACTGTATTCTGGCATCATTCTAGGTGAAGGTAGGATACTGCTCAAGGTCAGGGTCATACCTGCCTGAGCTACATAATCAAAGAGCTCCTCAATGTCTCTTTTCATGTAGTCCAAGGAGGTACGTCTCAGGTCGTTGACACCAGCGTGGACAATGACTGAGTCGTACTTGTACCTGCTGTTGAGAGACCTGAGTGCTTGCGTTATGTGGCGGATTCTAGCACCCAACAGGCAGCTTACTGTGACCTTCTCCTTACTCAGTCTGGTGACTGAGTAAGGATCCACTTTTTCTCTTTACTATTTAATATACTGTGCCACCCAGTTTTGTTCATACGATTTCCATATATTACATCAATAACAATAAACCTAAATTCAGCAGTCAGATGCATCAGCTGATGTTTATATAAGGCATTTGTCAGTTTTCTGTGTTTAATATTACTCATGTGTTCAGAAATACGTGATCTGATGGGACGAGATGTCTGCCCGACATAGAATGCTCCACAGTTGCATGTAGCCAGGTAAACAACCCAATCATTACTACAGTTAGCAAAAAAGCCTATGTCAAATACCTGCGAGCAATTTCTACTGGAAAAAACTTTGGACATGCTGATATGTTTACAATTAGAACAATGACATGGGAAGCATCCAAGTATAGTCTTCCCTGATATGGTAGTCTGTTTGGATACAGAATATTTATTGTCACTATATTTATAGTGATTGAAATAAGATTTAAGATTTTTGCCATTTCTATGAGAAGGTACATCTATCTGGAATAACATTAGCAACTGTATGATCAGATTGTAAAATATTCCAATTTCTACGGACACTGTCTAAAAGACAATTAGTGTTCCTCCGAGCATAAGTGGTAGTGAATCTTAATGTTGGTGATGCTGTACATATACGATCCCTGTATTGAAGTAAATTGGATCTCTCCATGTTATTCACCTGATGTTTGGCAGCTGTTATATTGCCAACATTATAGCCCCTTTGTTTAAACCTGTTTGTTAGATCACATTGGTTGAGACAAAATGTGGACTCCTTCGAACAAATACGCTTGGCTCTTATAAACACTTGATGTGAGTGTGCTATACACGAACATACCACACCAGGCAGGATTAAAAGCTTTGGCATATTGGTTGGACATCACAAAATTGTGTAGTTCAACATTTAACTCTTTTTTGGTTGACATGGCTATGTCCTTACATGTAACGTCTTCTATTATAAAGATCTGTGTTTCTGGCAAACTAAAGGAACAGCTATGGGGGCATCCTTTGCCCCTATATATGCTGACCTCTTCATGGCTTATGTCGAAACACAGATTATCTATGATGCCACTAGAAATATATATCTATCTGATATGGATATTTGGAGACGTTACTTAGATGATGTGTGGCTGGTTTGGAGAGGTACTGAATCTGGGCTTGCAGAATTTCTTTCTTATCTTAACAACAATGAATGGGGACTATCCTTTACGGAACATCATGATACTGATAATATAACATTTTTGGATGTCCTTGTACATAAGCTGCCTGATGGCACCTTGGAAACAGAAATGTATAGAAAGTTCCCACAATATAACTCCCTTCTACATGCTTCCAGCTACCATCCTCCACACATAAATAGGAATATTCCCAAATCTCAGTTTATAAGAGCCAAGCGTATTTGTTCGAAGGAGTCCACATTTTGTCTCAACCAATGTGATCTAACAAACTTTTTTGCTAACTGTAGTAATGATTGGGTTGTTTACCTGGCTACATGCAACTGTGGAGCATTCTATGTAGAGCAGACATCTCGTCCCATCAGATCACGTATTTCTGAACACATGAGTAATATTAAACACAAAAAACTGACAAATGCCTTATATAAACATCAGCTGATGCATCTGACTGCTGAATTTAGGTTTATTGTTATTGATGTAATATATGGAAATCATATAAACAAAACTGGATGGCACAGTATATTAAATAGTAAAGAGAAAAAGTGGATCATTAAGCTTGGGGGTTTATTTCCCCCTGGACTAAATGAATATTTATTCAACCAATGGGTAATATTTTCATAGTATTTAAACAGCATGTATTTTTTGACTTGAATCTATACACTGAGGAAGGCTGTGTTGTTCCAGCCGAAACCGGTTTGTTTTTTTTGCTGTATGTATTTGTGAATAGATTTATTTCAGTCACTTTTGCTGGCTCTTTGTTTTTTGTATGCTTCTTCAGAACACCAACAAGTTTAACAGTCAGCCTTTTAAAACTTTAAAGGCGCCAAAATGAAACTAAACTATTCAAACATTTAAAGTGACAGTGCTTAATAAATCACTCCAATGTCAAATACAATACAATATTGATTTTCACGCTACCCAAACCAATGTTTTTAAAAAAAATACTTTGAAGCTCTTTATATGAAGAGAATATTTTTGTGTATTGTGTCATATGATTCATAAAAATTCAACAAAGTAACAAAAAATGACTAAAAGTCCTTCTGCAACTAAATTCCCCAAATACATTAAATGACTACCCATCCTAGAAGTCCTATCACTAAACATTTCTAAAAATGTATTATTTGTAAACTACTATAAGAATTATATATACAATAACTAATACAATAACTAATATAGCTAAATTTCGCTACAATAACCTAACATTTCAATAAATTCTACTGTGACTTCCATAAAGTGTTCTACTGTCACACGTAGAGAACAATACCTCTAACCAAAATGCTCCAATAGATATTATACTCCAAAAAAAATACTTAATTGCACACCGACAACAATATAATATTTATATAACTATATGACCAATGTTAATAAACTAGTGTAATAATGGGTGGAAATGAATGGAAATAATCTTTCAATACTACTAATAACAATAGTGAATACATGTAGGAAGCTGATTTATAAAATAACAATTTAAAATAAAGAATGGAAATTTTCATCTGTATGGAAAATAATCTTTTCAATACTTAAAACTAATAGAACTGGAATACTATT